>NC_048409.1:29861246-29871922 GCF_013103735.1 Etheostoma cragini
CTGTCTGTATCTACCTGTATCTGTATCTGTCTGTATCTACCTGTATCTGTATCTGTCTGTATCTACCTGTATCTGTCTATGTCTGTATCTACTTGTATCTACCTGTATCTGTATCTGTCTGTCTGTCTGTATCTACCTGTATCTGTCTCTGTCTGTATCTACTTGTATCTACCTGTATCTGTATCTGTCTCTGTCTGTATCTACCTGTATCTACTTGCATCTGTCTGTATCTACCTGTATCTGTATCTACCTGTATCTAACTGTATCTACCTGTATCTAACTGTATCTACCTGTATCTACCTGTATCTGTCTGTATCTACTTGTATCTGTCTGTATCTACCTGTATCTACCTGTATCTGTGTGTATCTACCTGTATCTGTGTGTATCTACCTGTATCTGTGTGTATCTACCTGTATCTGTCTCTGTCTGTCTGTATCTGTCTGTATCTGTCTCTGTCTGTCTGTATCTACCTGTATCTGTATCTACCTGTATCTACTTGTATCTGTCTGTATCTACCTGTATCTGTCTGTCTCTACCTGTATCTGTCTCTGTCTGTATCTGTCTGTATCTGTATCTACCTGTATCTGTCTCTGTCTGTATCTGTCTGTATCTGTATCTACCTGTATCTGTCTCTGTCTGTATCTACCTGTATCTACTTGTATCTGTCTGTATCTGTCTGTATCTGTCTGTATCTGTATCTGTATCTGTCTGTATCTGTATCTGTATCTGCCTGTATCTGCCTGTATCTGTCTGTATCTGCCTGTATCTGTCTGTATCTGGTCCAATGTCCTCATCGCCAAACACAAAACAAACCCTGCAGGAAAACTGAGTCAGTTTTGGAAAATTATGACGTTTTATCGCGGCGTAATATTCCCGTTCTGTGTGAAAATACAGGTACAAAAATGTACTGACGGGACAATTTGTGTGTCTGTGTGTGTGTGTCTGTGTGTTTATGTGTTTATGTGTGTCTGTGTTTTAGTGTGTGTGTGTATGTCCAGTGTTTGACACAAATTCATTATTCATCATTTTCAGCTGCCATCTACTCCTCCATCCATCCTCCATGTTAACCTCGGGTCTAATAACGTGGATCTACACACGGTTTTAGATTAATCATAAATTCCCTCTCAGTATTTAATTTCATAGCATTTAAAAATAAAAATAAAAAAGTGACATAAATTTCCCTGAAAAGAACAGAAAATTGTTCCAAAAAAAAAAGAGACAAAAAAACTTAGAAAAACGTGTAAAAAAGGGACAAAAGTGTTGAGAAAGTAGTTTATTTTTAATGTTGCCCCAAAAAATAAAAATACAACACAAAGGTTTAAATGCTTTACATTTCCACGTCAGCAGACAGCATTCACGCCGCAGTTTCTTCAGAAAGGAGAAAAACGAAATTCTGTTGGGGATTAAAAAAAAAAAAAAAAATATTCATATTCTGTATTAAAAAAAATTATAAAATGTGAATTTTGTTGATGGAATATGGTTTGGCGTTTTTTCTGCCTAAAATATAGCATGTTTTGTGGATTACTTGTTGTTAGACATTACAGCAATGCACATGACTGTAAATATACATGTATGCACAGTATGTCTCTGCAGTCAGACGGCAGTGACACCTGGTGGTGGGGGTGTGTAACTGCATTGGATTTCATTATTTATTTGTATCATCTCCCAGTGAAACAGTTTTAATAAGTTATAATTATAAGTTATAATAAAGTCAACACAGCAGCTCATCGGTGTGTTGGTTTCCGGATTTCTGAGTCTAAACTCCTGATTTGAACAAATGATAATTCATGTTTATTGAAAGGAGGATTCTGTATTAAAAAGCTAAAAATGTATAAATTATGAAACTGTGTTGATGGAATATGGTTTGGCGATTTTCCCGCCTCAAATATATCGGCATGTTTTGTGGATTAGTTGCTATTAAACATTACAACAATACACATCAAGTACACATAACTATATATGAGACCACACACATGGTCTTAGACCGATATCTAGTGGTGAGTGTGTGTAACTGCATTAGATTTTATTATTATTTTTAATGTAAGCGTGGTCAACCCTCAAAATGAAGTTCACGTGCCGTGGATAAGCTAACACTCTGTCATGATTCACATCAAAGCCACGCCCTAACCCCCCCCCCATTTATCTAAAACGTCTGCTACGGAGCCGTAACGTGAGCTACAAGGTAACGGAGCCTTTTATACATTGTTGTGTTTCTTTAGAAATAAACAACGGACAAATTTAACACAAGGGTTAAATTAAAAAAATAACTCTACAACATTGATTTCCAATATATCTCTAGAATGTGTGTTTGTGTGTGTGTGTGTGTGTGTGTGTTCAGCAGGAGGGGGGTGGCTGGGGACTTTTCTGCATGTTTTAGGCATTTTCAGAGTTTGTGTCAATAAAAATGTTATTACAACAATAAAAAAAAAAAGAGCTTTTGCTTCGTGACAATTACTACAAATTTCTTTGCTCTGTGTGTGTGTGTGTGTGTGTGTGACTGCGTGTGTGTGTGTGTGTGTGTGTGTGTAGGTTTACATGTAAGTGAGCACTGCGGGGAACCTGATATTTGAGGCAGAGCTGGGACAGGATGTCCCTGCACCAGGCCGCCAGCTTCCTCTTGCAGCTGCGACACTCCAGGTACTCGGTGCCAATGCGGTACCACCCGTCACTGGCCAGAACCTTCCGGACGGTCTTGTACAGACCCGCACCGGTCAGCTTTTGCTGGCAGGACGGACAGGGGAGCTTCAACCCAAACATTTTGTAGGGCAGACACAGGCAGAAGGGCCGCTGAAAGAAGGCCGCCGGGGATGCAGGAGGCTGGGTCCAGCTCAGGGCCGGGCCGGGGAGATGGTCCCAGAGCCTGAGGTCCTTCTGGAGCACAGGCTTGCCAGAAGGAGCCTTGATGAATAGGGCCCGACTCAGCCACTCTTGCTGCTCACTGGGGAGACCCTGCTTCCAGGCCCCTGGAAGACCCAACTATAAAACAAAACACACACAAAAGTATGACAAACTATAACAATAAGTGATATCGGTTACAATAATTTCTTCAAGACATGTCAAATGTGCTCTCTCTTCAGGAAGGGCTGGTGTTGACAGAGACAGGACAGTTACCTGGGAACAAGCTTCCTGCTGCTGTAACCGGGGGGCTGAAGAAAGGAGCAGATGATGTAGTGGAGCATCAGTGGAGTGAGGCAGACAAGGATGGAATGAATACTAAGATGAGTTATGAGGCAGTGCAGCTATTCTACTACACATAAAGAGATCAGCTTCCACCGGGCGAGACACATCATACCAACCCTTCCAACTTTACCCCCTCCAACAGCTTCCTGGTAAAGCTTTAAAATACATTCACACAAAAACAGTTAGGATAAACTGGAAGACAAGCTGGAAAGTCAAACTAGTTGACATTCACGCACCTGGGTTAGCCATCTCAAAGTCTGGGACAGCCTCTACCAGTAGGACATCCTCCTCTTCCCCACTGTCACAGGAGCATGGAGACACACATATCTCTCTTCCCTTCTCACAGTTGTGGACAGCGATGGCCTCCATCCAGCTCCTTGTATGTAAGAGCTGCATGCTTCCCAAAGCCCACCAGCCGGGAGTCTTCCTCCTGTGGAGTCGTCGTCCGTCGTCGTCGTCCAGGGCCTCTTTGTTTGCCATGTGGGGCTCTCCAGGCTCACCCCACCGTCCCTCTCCATCACTGCAAACCCCAGGTGGTGTGACAGGAGCCAGTGGATTGTCTGACCCCGGTCTTGGCTAAACTGGAGCTGGCTCCGGCGTAGCACCAGTCGGCTGCCCCTGGGGTCACCACCACACTCCCGCACAACAGCCTGGGCATCTGCCTCCACCTGGTCTTTACTGGCCATTTTACTTTTGGCCTCTCCTTGCTGGCCTTAGATACACAGGTGGCCTCCACTGAACGCCTCAGCATCAGCTCTGTGGAGCCAGGGAGGACTCCATCATGATCATCAACACACTGACAAGACACACACACTCATTAATAATAACGATGCATGAAGCCCACAACTCATTCAAAAAAATATCTCACATAATGCATCTCAAATCATGCAAAATAAATTAGCATGCTAGCACGTTAATATCATTTTTACAGTTCACGTGACATCCTGTAACTGTAAAGGGAGAACATATGTCAGCATGTCATGTTGTATTAATAATAGATAAATGGAGACGTGGGGCAGTGCGGACTGCTGCCGTTAAGTCACAGTACTGAGGGAATGTCGTTTATGACGTGAATGCTGGACAAAGTCGCATCTTTAAACGGAGTTTAACGGTCTCTTCTGGTTCAGAACTGAACTGCACTAAACTAAGTTCCGTTAGAAAGGTAACGAGGGACAATAAACACGGAAACGTAACGCTGAAGACGGCATAACGTCATAATGTAGCGCCTTAGTCATTGAGTTCATGTATAGTACAACTAGGAAACGCATACGTTGATGAAATAATGATTAAAACATGATATGCATGCAACGGACTCCGTTACACTAACGGTACATGACACGTGTCACACAAGACAACGTTAATATCAAGTTATCAAAGAAACTAGGGCTTTATTTTATTATTTTACTCAAATCATGCATCAGCAGTTGTTAAAAGTCAACATAACTTTAGTAAAACAGCCGGATATCGCTCTCGTTTACTGTCCCTTCAGTAAACAACGGACGAATGCGGGGATTATCAAGATGGCGCCGGTGTATTTATTTTGGAAAGCACATAAGCGCGCTCTCGTCCAATCACAGACAGAAGAGCTACATAAGCCCCACATGAGTGCGCTCTCGTCCAATCAAAGACACCAGATCCACATAAGCGTGCTCTCGTCCTATGACAGACACCAGACAGAGAAAAAGAACATTTGGATGTCAGAGGCTCAAGGATGAAACTCTGTTAATAACTCTAAATATCTCTTTAAAAGTCAGTATCTTCATTCAAACATTTTTGTCTGTTGAAAAGCTAAAATAAAATCTGACGTTTAGGCTCTTTGTCAGGAAAATTGCGAGGCCTGGACCCCAAATGCAGAGTTGAGATTAAACAAACTTACAACAAAAGTGTCTAGAGGTAGTAGCAATCCAAAAGACATAAAGGCAAGGAAGACAGACAAGACCCCAAGACACGACACAAGACAACACACCCAGGCAATGAACCGACATGAGGCAAAGACAGCACACAAAGCACCAGGCGGGAAGTAAAAGAATATATAAATACAACGGGAGAGAGAGAGAAACTACTAAATGAAACAGGAAACTTTCCAGTGAATTATCGTTCAGACTGACCATGACTATCCCATAGCTAAATAGTCATTTTTTACTGTAGGCCTACATGTTTCATATAAAATTAAGCTGTACGCAGCATTGGACGGGCCTTCGCCGCTCCTTGTAACCGTTTATTTGCAAATCATCACAAAAAAAACAGAACTCTCGGCTGAGTTCAGTGACAGCACACACAAGACTCTACATGATACAGTTCACGTGCTGTGAAAGGGACCATGGCTAAAGTTCAGGGGGATGGCCAAAACATGACCAATGAAAACAGAAGTCTCTGCTGAGTTAAAAGACACCTAACACAAAACACGTCAAAAGTTATGAAAGGGGCATGGTTAAAGTATAGCGGGCAGCTCAGTATCATATTTCAACCACACATAAGTTTCATGTAAATCAGATGATGTTTGTCATATAAGGCTAATTTCCTGTTGCCAGATGGTGGCGCTATCTCCAGAAGTCCATATAGGCCTGCAGACGTCCTCAGGCCTGGACTCTTGATGTTTGTGGGAAATTTCAAGCAGATACGACAACGTACACTGTAGTTACAGCCAACTTCATCTTCATCGCTAAACACCCAAAATGGCCGCCATGCTACGCCCACACCGTATGACGAAAAGTTTTTCTTTTAAGAACTTTTCATCGTTAAGGTCTTAAGATGACTCACACCAAGTTTGAAGATGATCGGATGAAATCTCTAGGAGGAGTTTGTTAAAGTATAGCACCTTGTCTTTTAGCCCTACCTCCTGTTGCCACTAGGGGGCGCTATGACTCTGAGCCAATAGCGGCGAGTAAATGTTGTTAGGGGTGGAGTCTGATGAATCCTGGAAAGTTTCGAGCCAATCGGACAATGTGCGCTCAAGTTACACTCACTTCCCGTTTCGGTGGCAAATCGCACAAAATGACCAAAACGCAGGAAAGAAGCCGGAGAGTAAGTTCAGGATTTATTCCACAAAATAACAAGGCATATGAAAAGGAAACCAACAATCCAGGAACAAAGACAAAATCAAAAACTCACAAATGCATATACTCCCAAATGAAAAAAGGGAATAACTCACGTGGAACAGAGACCTCCGGGAAGAGAAAAAAATCCAAAGCCAAAGAACTGGAACAAGAACCACAACCCGCAGAGAGAGACAGACCAGGATCTGACCAGAGACCAGGATCTGACCAGAGGCCAGGATCTGACCAGAGGCCAGGATCTGACCAGTGACCAGGATCTGACCAGTGACCAGGATCTGACCAGAGACCAGGATCTGACCAGAGACCAGGATCTGACCAGAGACCAGGACCTGACCAGAGACCAGGATCTGACCAGAGACCAGGATCTGACCAGAGGCCAGGATCTGACCAGTGACCAGGATCTGACCAGAGACCAGGATCTGACCAGTGACGAGGACCTGAGCACAGACACTAAATACAGAGGGCAACGAGGTAACGAGAGGCAGGTGCAAAGAGAGCTAGGAAACAGGTGGAAAACATCAGGTAATCACAGGAGGAGCAGCACACAGGAAGTAGAACTAAAGACAAGACGAGACAGCAACCAGGCTTCAAAATAAAAACAGGAAACAGAACATACACTCAAAAGAAACACAAGACAGAAACGACCGCACAAGACCAGGGAGGAAACCTGGAGAAATAACAGAACACAGGATAGAAAGCTGAAACCATAACACTACACACATTAAGACACAAATACACGCAAGACAACACAAAAACAGAGAATATGACACCAATACATGCACTACAACACAAATACACACACACACACACACTACTACACAAATACACACACTACAATACCAATACATAAACTACAACACAAATACATGCACTATAACAGAAATACAGAGAATACGACACAAGCACATGCACTATGGCAGAAATACACACACTACAATACAAATGCACACACTATGAAGCAACTACAATCATATATAACGAACATATGTAACAATCATGTATAACGAACATATATAACGAACATATATAACGAACATATATAACGAACATATGTAACAATCATGTATAACGAACAAATATAACCAATATACTATATAAGCCAAACGTTTGGATACACCTTCTCATTCAATGCGTTTTCTTTATTTGGGTTCAGGTCTGGTGACTGAGGAGGGGCAGCACTCCATCACTCTCCTTCTTGGTCAAGTAGCCCTTACAAAGCCTGGGGGGGTGTTTGGGGTCATTGTCCTGTTGGAAAACAAATGATGGTCCAACTAAACGCAGACCGGATGGGATGGCATGCCGCTGCAGGATGCTGTGGTAGCCATGCTGGTTCAGCCTTCAATTTGGAATAAATCCCCAACAGTGTCACCAGAAAAGCCCCCCCCCCCCACCCCCCCACCATCACACCTCCTCCTCCATGCTTCACGGGGGGAACCAGGCATGTAGAATCCATCCGTCACCTTTTCTCCATCACAAAGACACGGCAGTTGGAACCAAAGATCTCAAACCTGGACTCATCAGACCAAAGCCCAGATTTCCACTGGTCTAATGTCCATTCCTTGTGTTTCTTGGCCCAAACAGATCTCTTCTGCTTGTTGCCTCTCCTTAGCCGTGGTTTCCTAGACTTGTTTCCTCTCCTTAGCCGTGGTTTCCTAGGCTTGTTTCCTCTCCTTAGCCGTGGTTTCCTAGCCTTGTTTCCTCTCCTTAGCCGTGGTTTCCTAGCCTTGTTTCCTCTCCTTAGCCGTGGTTTCCTAGCCTTGTTTCCTCTCCTTAGCCGTGGTTTCCTAGGCTTGTTTCCTCTCCTTAGCCGTGGTTTCCTAGTCTTGTTTCCTCTCCTTAGCCTTGGTTTTCTAGCCTTGTTTCCTCTCCTTAGCTGTGGTTTCCTAGGCTTGTTTCCTCTCCTTAGCCGTGGTTTCCTAGGCTTGTTTCCTCTCCTTAGCCGTGGTTTCCTAGTCTTGTTTCCTGTCCTTGGCCGTGGTTTCCTAGGCTTGTTTCCTCTCCTTAGCCGTGGTTTCCTAGTCTTGTTTCCTCTCCTTAGCCTTGGTTTTCTAGCCTTGTTTCCTCTCCTTAGCTGTGGTTTCCTAGGCTTGTTTCCTCTCCTTAGCCGTGGTTTCCTAGTCTTGTTTCCTCTCCTTAGTCGTGGTTTCCTAGCCTTGTTTCCCCTCCTTAGCCTTGGTTTTCTAGCCTTGTTTCCTCTCCTTAGCTGTGGTTTCCTAGGCTTGTTTCCTCTCCTTGGCCGTGGTTTCCTAGGCTTGTTTCCTCTCTTTAGCAGTGGTTTCCTAGCTGCTATTGGACCATGAAGGCCTGATCCAGTCTCCTCTTACCAGTTGTTCTAGAGATGTGTCTGCTGCTAGAACTCTGTGTGCTATCATCTGCTCTCTGATTTGAGTTGCTGTAACTGGTAATTTCTGAGGCTGGGGACTCAGAGGAACTTATCCGAAGCAGCAGAGGGGACTCTGGGTCTTACTTTCCTGGGGAGGGTCTAATCTAAGCCAGTTTTGTTTTAGCACTTGATGGATTGTGCAACTGCACTTGGGGACACATTGAAAGTTTTCGCTATTTTCCGGAGTGACCGACCGTCATTTGTTAAAGTAATGATGGCCTCGTTTCTCTTCTCTTAGCTGATTGGTTCTTGCCATAATATGAATCCTACCAGTCGTCCAATAAGCTGTCGGCTGTGTATCAACCTGATTTCTGCACAACACAACTGATGGTCCCAACTCCATTAATAAGGCAAGAAACTCCACTTATGAACCCGGACAAGTCCCACCTGTGAAATGAAAACCATTTCAGATGACTACCTTATGAAAACCAAGGGTTTGCAGCGTTATAAAAGAAAACTTTTTGCCTGTAATGTATACAATCAACATATACATAACCAAAAATATAAAACAAAATGACACACGACAAGAGGGAAGAGCTAAAGTAGCACTATTTGATGAAAGATGTAAAGAACTGTGAGTGCTCAGGCAGAATATTGTAAGAGCATTTAGCGGACAGTTAGCTGATGTAATGACAAATCTAACGAATTTATCTGGTCTTTAGTTTAGCAACGCTCTACAAACACACAAGCACCGGAAATGGAAATGAGTCAGGTACGCTTACCACAGCATGTCCTCAGACGTGTTTCTGGGGACCTCTGCGTGTCAGTTATTTTTGGAATTTATGCAATTTCATTTTTTTTCAATTTCAATTTTATTTCGTTTATAGGAAATTGTACCTAATGTTTGAGTTAGAAAAGCAGATATTAGTAATTATTTAGACTAAAATTATTCGATGTTAAAAAGAACATTGATTTAGGAAAATGTGTCAATGTGACCCAGGACAACATGAGGACAACATGAGGGTTAAAGAGACTTCAGGACACTAAATGTAAAGTAGTCTTTCCGCAGGTCTGTTACCTTGAAGCTCACACGAGTCTGTGAAACTCTTCGGTAGCTGAACCCAGACTTGTTTATGTTCATAACTGGTAATATTCATATGTACAGAAAAAGAAGGCGTGCCACGTAACTGAATAGTGAGTGACTCCCTACATGTTGTATTTCCTGAAATTAGTGTAACATCTCCAGATATCTGAAAACATCACATTATAGATATTATACACACAAAACCTCAAAAAACAAGATGTTGCAGAAGAGTTGGAACTCCTCCCCCTCTCCTTTGTGGGGACCTCTGAGTGGTTTAGTCTTTGTGGGGACCTCTGAGTGGTTTAGTTTTTTGAGGGGACCTCTGAGTGTTTTAGTCTTTGTGGGGACCTCTGAGTGGTTTAGTCTTTGTGGGGGACCTCTGAGTGGTTTAGTCTTTGTGGGGACCTCTGAGTGGTTTAGTCTTTGTGGGGACCTCTGAGTGGTTTAGTCTTTGTGGGGACCTCTGAGTGGTTTAGTCTTTGTGGGGACCTCTGAGTGTTTTAGTCTTTGTGGGGACCTCTGAGTGGTTTAGTCTTTGTGGGGACCTCTGAGTGGTTTAGTCTTTATGGGGACCTCTGAGTGGTTTAGTCTTTGTGGGGACCTCTGACTTGCCGGCCAAGCTTTCTGCAGACCAGGACGTTGGTGAGTTTGCTGTCTGTAGTTCTCCAGAGAAATGTACATCTAGCAGCTGAAGAACAAGTGGTAACGTTGATTGCACATAACAATAACTTGTTGATCCACTTTCTTATCCTGGTTTATTTTTCTGCAACAATTTGTGTATTTTCTGCATTATTAATGGTGCAAATGTCTTCATGTGTGTAAAGGAAATATAAAATATATAAATAAGTATTTGGAGTAGGCTGCACTGAGTTACATAGTGTTTTATGGGGGTATCAACCTCGGTAAAGAGAGACAACTGATGAATGAAATCATGATATGATCAAATAAACAAATGGTATAGATTTTATTAAAAGCATTTAGAAACATTAGACTATATGATGATTGTTTATAGAAACATTTGTTTTCCACATTT
>NC_048409.1:29872022-29875514 GCF_013103735.1 Etheostoma cragini
TTGGAGGGAGAAACATGCAGTCAGCAGAGGAGAGAAAAACTAAGTTTAATGTCCAGCTGACTGAGGTCTGGAGACTAACTGACTTTAAACTTTTGTAAAGTATTATTGTTGCAGTTAACAGTCGTGTGCAGCTCTCAGTTTGGTAACTAGTTCTCCTGTAGTTTTAAGGTAAGTTCAGGCAGGTTAGCTGTGTTTGTGTGTTCACTAGCTTTGAAGGTGAGAACTGTTAACTGTTGACTTGTTTAAGCTAGCGCCGCCGTGAGGGACAGTCAGCTGGAAACGCCAGCCGCAGCTTTCACCGAGGACCGGGAGGAACCAGGACTTCACTGGAGGACCAGGACTGGACTATAAAAAGAAATATCTGATAACCTTGTTAAATATCATGATAAAAATAAAATAATAATAAACTATTTCCCCATTTCCAGTGTTTCAGACAGAGGGTGAAACAGGTCTATGCAGACAGACAGTAGGAGAAAAATAAAGTGTTTTTTACATTAATGGGGCATTCACACCAGAAACAGAGAGAGAAAAGAAACAAGCGATGCATAACGAGTGCTTTGTTGTTGCAGGAAACGTCAGCTGTTCCTAAAACTCCCGGGTAGTTCAGAGCTTGTGTTTGGGGTTGTTAACCTTTCTCGTGGCAGAGATAGAGGCAGTGATGTTTCCTGTTTCCTGTAGGGGACTCTTACACCGCCTCAAACCACACTGACAAGTCTGATCTCCTGACACATGATTGGCCAGTGGGAGTTAAGTAGTTCATCAATGGAAGCACCATGCTACTGCTTCGTGATTATTCCTTTACAGTGTCCTTTGTCTATAATAACATCCACTGGTAAAGGGAGATTTTTTCATATTATACTTCCAGCGCCAGGAAGGGGTTAAACTAGTGTAATACACAGCTGAGTTCTCTTAGAGCAAACTTAAAACACACTCACACTTCCTCACACCAGGTCTCAGTCTCTGTGGTCCACCATGGTCCACCCTGCAGGAAGACACAAAGACACAATCAACATCATACTCCAGGGCTGTGGATAATTGACAAATATAACCATCATAGTCAAGGCCGGCCCTGCACATCAACGGGTCCTTTGTTGTATTTGCCGGTCAAATCCGAGGCCATTTAGTGAAGGCGCTGGGGGGAGGCAGGCAGCGGCAGCGTAGGGCAGCAGGTTTTCTCGAGTCACCGTTGTTGAAAATTTTAGATCAAGCAAACATCAAGATCCTTGATTGTCGGTCTATCAGTAACACCGAAAATTTCATTAGGAGGGCTAATTCTGATCATAGTGTGAAATACAGGTTTCAAAAAGACAGAGTGAGACTACGTCAACTCTACAGCTCTCACTAAAGCTTGTTCAAGTCACATTCAGGGCAATGCTAGTAAGGCTGTCGCAGTTTGGTTACACTTAGTCTGGCACAAGCACAAAAGCATAGTGAGCAGAGTACTGACCTAATTTCAGCTACCTATATATCGGTTCAAAGATTGACTAGAAATAACAAGCACGTAATGTGAAAGTACTTTGCTTAAAGTTAAAAGTAAGTTGATTAGATCTTATGTTGTTAATGCCAATTGAATAGTTTCAGGCCTCTGACCTTCAAAAAAATCAGATACACCTTTACTCGGATCCTCCATTAGACATGAAGCAGAGTCCCTTAGTACGTGTCCGTCCATACCTGAGAGTGTCCAGTCTGCAGTTTGGATCCTCCAGTAAAGTAGAAAGCCGCTTCACTCCTGAGTCTCCTGGATGATTGTAGCTCAGGTCCAGCTCTCTCAGATGGGAGGGGTTGGAGGTCAGAGTTGAGGCCAGAGAAGTACAGCCTTCCTCTGAAATAATACAGCCTGAGAGACTACACACACACACACACACACACACTATTAAAGTCATTCACATTTGTCCACTCTTAATCCAAGTAGTCATGTAAAAAAAAAAAAGAAATACTCAGGTCCTAACTGAACAACAACCTGAGAGTCTCCAGTCTGCAGTGTGGACTCTTCAGTCCAGCCGACACCAGGTCCACTCCAGAATCCTGCAGTTCGTTGTTACTCAGGTCCAGCTCTCTCAGACTAGAGGACTGGGAGCTGAGAACTGAGGACAGAGCTACACAGCTTCTCTCTGACAGGTTACAGCCACTCAAGCTGAAAGACATCAGCAATACAGGACGTAAAAAAATGTTTTTTCTTTAAATAAAAATGTAATTGAATCTCCATAGTTAGTTTAATCTGAATAATTGTGTACGTACAGAGCTTTGTTGGAGGCTTTGACCACTGGCAGCAGCCTCAGAAGAGCCTCCTCTGAAGCAGAGTATTTCTTCAGGTCAAACTCGTCCAGATCTTCTTCTGATGACAGTAAGATGAAGACCAGAGCTGACCACTGAGCAGGAGACATTTTATCTGTGGAGAGACTTCCTGAACTCAGGGACTGTTGGATCTCCTCCACTAGAGAACCATCATTCAGTTCATTAAGACAGTGGAACAAATTGATGCTTCTCTCTGCAGACAAATTCTCACTGATCTTAAACCTGACGTACTCAACTGTTTCCTGATTGGTCTGTGAAATACTTCCATCATAGGTCATCAGACCTTGTAGGTGTTTCTGATTGGTCTGCAGTGAAATACCCAGGAGGAAGCGGAGGAACAAGTCCAGGTGTCCATTTGGACTCTGTAAAGCATTGTCCACAGCACTCTGATGAAGATGGTTTAATTTAGGTTTGACTCTGAAGACTTTAGACAGCCGGGAGGTTGTTTGTTCTTCTGCCAGCAGGTTGACTCCAGAGTTGGTGAAGGTCAGATGGACATGAAGAGCAGCCAGGAACTCCTGAACACTCAGATGGACAAAGCAGAACACCTTGTCCTGGTACAGTCCTCTCTCCTCTTTAAAGATCTGTGTGAACACTCCTGAGTACACTGATGCTGCTCTGATATCGATGCCACACTCTGTCAGGTCTGATTCATAGAAGATCAGGTTGCCTTTCTGCAGCTGCTCAAAAGCCAGTTTTCCCAGAGACTCAATCACCTTCCTGCTCTCTGGACTCCAGTGTTGATCTATCTCAGATTTCCCATGATATTTACTGTTCAGTTTGGACTGAACCACCAGGAAGTGGATGTACATCTCAGTCAGGGTCTTGGGCAGCTGTCCTCCCTCTCTGGTCTTCAACATCTTCTCCAGAACTGTAGCAGTGATCCAGCAGAAGACTGGGATGTGGCACATGATGTGGAGGCTTCGTGATGTCTTGATGTGGGAGATGATTTTGCTGGCCTGCTTCTTGTCTCTGTATCTCTTACTGAAATAATCCTCCTTCTGTGGGTCAGTGAACCCTCTGACTTCTGTCACCATGTCAACATACTCAGCAGGGATCTGATTGGCTGCTGCGGGTCGTGTGGTTATCCAGAGGCGAGCAGAGGGAAGCAGATTCCCCCTGATGAGGTTTGTCAGCAGCACACCCACTGAGTTGGACTCTGTAACATCAGTCAGGATCTCAGTGTTGAGGAAGTCC
>NC_048409.1:29875614-29877887 GCF_013103735.1 Etheostoma cragini
GCTGTTACCAGCAGTGGAAAAACGCCAATAGTAATGAGTTTAGGACGTTATTGTTATAATAGCATAATAAATGCATATTATTTCTGAAACTGGAAGACAAATTCTCACTGATCTTCTCACCGGAAATTGAAATGTGACGGCCGGTTCGGCCTGGGATTGACCGGCCCTTCAGGAAATCTCCCAAACCTCCGATCCAGTCCGCCCTTGGTGGCCTTCTTGAATCTTTGAGGGACTACAGACTAGAGCAGTGAGAGGTTAAAAATGTCTATTAAGACATCTTCCAGTTGATCTGCAGACACCTTAAGAGCTTGGCCATCAGGTCCAGGTTACCTGAGCCCTGCAGGTTTCCTCTTGTAGTCTGTGATGGTTCTTAGTCCAGACCACATGTTCCTGGTGTTGGATCCCTGGTAGTTAGAGTCCACATTGTCCCCGTATTGTCTCTTTGCAATTAGTCGCCAGACCTACATGTTCACAGCTTTGTGGAGTAAGGTCTGGCTACACTACATATGGATGCTGGGAAAGGAGGGTGAGTTGTTGGCTTTTATTTTAACCAATCAGAATGGTCTTGGGCGACGCTAAACTCTGGACACAGAGACGGAGACTCTAAATAGTCTCAGGAAGGAACTTGTTTCGCTAGAACATTTGCACCCCGCAAAAGAAAACATCACATATGAAAAAATGTATTTGGTTAACTGTTCACACCATCCAGTAACATGAGCTATTTAAATTAGCTGATACGTGGTTAGAGTACCAGTGTATCTCTGTGTGTAATTTGTCCACAGCAATCCCACCAATCGGTCCCAAAACGTCCCAGTTAGGATTAACCATCTTAATCCTTTGAAAACTTGACATTTTCAGCGTGTAGCTCACTATCTTGAAACTAATAGCGAAGGTAAAGCATGTCGGCTCCAAACAAATCCTCAAAGTAATGGTGTATTCAACTGCACCTCTTTAAAAACTCTGAGAAACTGTTGTTGTTTGGGAATGTCCGTACAGTAATCCTCGATACGATGTCATTGATGCATTTGGTGATTTAGCCGAAGACAGCTCCTAAGTGATAATGAGTGTGTGTGCGGGTGTGTGTGTGTATGTGTGTGTATATGCGCGTGTGTGTGTGTGTGTATGTGTGTGTGAATGCGTATGAGTGTGTGTATGTGTGTGTATATGCGTGTGTGTGTGTGTGTGTGTGTGTATGAGTGTGTGTATGTGTGTGTATGTGTGTGTATATGCGTGTGTGTGTGTGTATGTGTGTGTATGTGTATGAGTGTTTGTATGTGTGTGTATATGCGGGTGTGTGTGTGTGTGTGTGTATGTTCTTGCTGATTTTCAGCGTAGATGTACCATGTCCATGTATGCATCTTCACTATTGTCCTACAACATGACACTCATTTAGGCTACCTCAATAGACATAGTTGCCATTTTGTCATCATCAGGACTGTGCACAGATCATTAAATGTTCTTAAACTTGATGTTTTCTCTACAGAGTTCACCAGGAGAGCTCAGAGAGCCTCGGTGGTCAGTCTGACCTGCAGCAGCAAACAGACCTGGACTCCATATTTATGGTGTGTACATCTTAAAAGAACATTTTCATTATTATCTACAGATTAAATGATAAACTACCATTCAGATCCCAATAGTCTCCATGCTGCTCTTTTCAAACCAGCAGGCCTTCAGACTGAGAGATGAATCACATGTTGAGTTCTTTAAACTAAATGTTGACTTTATCATTCTGGTCCAGCTGCTGGAGGAGAACATTGTCACTTTTGTAAAGAACGAGCTGAAGAAGATTCAGAAGGGTCTATGTACAGATTACCCAGAATGCTTAGAGAGCCAGAGGGAGGATGAGAAGGTTTTGGAGGGTGAGGATGAAGAGCAGAGGAGAAGGAGCAGAGAAGCATTTCTGAAGATCACACTGCACTTCCTGAGGAGAATGAAGCAGGAGGAGCTGGCTGACCGTCTGCACAGCAGTAAGAGGATTTTAACACATTTATCATGATAGAAAGATGAAATGGAGGCAAGATGTGTAAATGTGTATATTTTCCAAACGATGCTGTAAACAAAACTGCACACAAACACAAGCATCAAATCAAGTTTTAAAAGAAGCCTCACATGTTTAGATTCTGTTAATTTAATTTGTTTGTTTGTTAGGTTGTTCAAAAACCCGTGTTGCAGGATGCTCCAAACTCAAGTCCAAACTGGAGAAGAAGTTCCAGTGTGTGTTTGAGGGGATTGCTAAAGCAGGAAACCCAACCGTTCTGCATCAGATGTTCACA
>NC_048409.1:29877987-29879876 GCF_013103735.1 Etheostoma cragini
TGTAATGTGTGCAACACTGCTTTAAACTCCCATACTTAATGAAAGGTTTCCACCCTGCTGGGTTAGGCCTGAAGAAGACCAGCAGAGTCTAAAGCAGAGTTTAAAGCAGAGTTTAAAGCAGAGTTTAAAGCAGTGTTTATTTTACTTTATTATTTTTCATTTGTCCTGGTAAGATGTGCAGATGATTATTTATATCGCCAGAAACAAATGTGAAGAATTTTAAATGTAAAAACTAAGTAATAATAAGTTTCTGTTTTTGTGGCTGGAAAGATGTTCAAGTAACCTTCAGTTTTCTTTTCTGGATGTTTTTAATAAATAAGCTTTTGAAAAAACTCACAGTCCATGAACACAACACGGCATAATTAATGTCCAAAGATGTTTAAAAGGTGGATAAGGTGAGTTGAGGTAGATTTATCTTCCAGTTCCTCCCTGATGGGAGACCTGGTATCAGATATACGACACAGACACAAACATACCATAAATCCTCATTTTTCATCCATGAACTGGTATTTCTATAAGTGAACATCAGCTAATAGCAGTTTTAGAAAGCAGATGGTTCAGAGCTGCTTTGTGCTGCAGTAGAAGAAGATGGGACAGTTTTATTAGTGAGACTTTATTCAGTTGATGTTTCTAGATTTGGATCATCAGCTGTCCTCATCGGGTCAACACGAGGACAAGAAGCTGGACATTGTTGACATGTTGACTCTCATGTTCAGGAACTCTTCATGTTGGTAGAACTGGATTGTTAAACATCACTCACAGCTGGATATCAAATCAACGTTTGAAGGGTTTTCTTTCAGTTATTGTCAGTAAAGTTGTTAATAAATGATAAGATGATAACCTGCAGCTGTATTGTGTCTTGTTCTCTCCATCAGATGTCTGTGAACTGGAACTGGACACAAACACAGTACACAGAGGACTCAAACTGTCTGACAACAACAGGAAGGTGACACATGTGGAGGAGTATCAGTCATATCCTGATCATCCAGACAGATTTGACAGCTGGGCTCAGCTGCTGTGTAGAGATGGTCTGACTGGTCGCTGTTACTGGGAGGTCGAGAGGAGAGGAAGGGTTAATATATCAGTGAGTTACAGAGGAATAAGAAGGAAAGGAGACAGTAGAGACTGTTTGTTTGGAGGAAATGATCATTCCTGGAGTCTGGTCTGCTCTGATGAACATGGTTACTCTGTCTGGCACAATAACAGAGTAACAGTCCTCACTTCCTGCTCTGTCTCTAACAGAGTAGCAGTGTATGTGGACGTTCCTGCTGGCTCTCTGTCCTTCTACACAGTCTCCTCTGACTCACTGATCCACCTCCACACCTTCAACACCACATTCACTCAGCCTCTCTATCCTGGGTTTTGGGTTGGCTCTGGTTCCTCAGTGTCTCTGTGTCCTCTGCAGGACTGAGAGTCTCTCCTGTGGACAGAAACACTGACTGAAGACCAGCTGCTGAAATCAAAGTTCAGTGTGTTCACCATCACACACACTCTGCACTGTGAAGCAGATCTGAGACTCAAACACAACAACATTCATCTGATTTCATCTCTGGTTATCAACATTTGAACTGTTTGACTAAAACACTTCATGATATGTCACATCTCAAAAATAATCAACTGTTATTGGTCACTATTATGTCCTTTATATTTTAAATCATATTGTAATATATTTAAAATGTGGAAAACTAATGTTTCTATAAACAATCATCATATAGTCTAATGTTTCTAAATGCTTTTAATAAAATCTATACATTTCATAATTTGTTCATTTGATCATATCAATTTTATTTCATTCATCAGTTGTCTGTCCTATGTGTATAGAGCAGCATATCTCCACCAGACTCCATGTAAATAATCACTACTTTTAGTGTGTATAGAGCAGCATATCT
>NC_048409.1:29879976-29880778 GCF_013103735.1 Etheostoma cragini
GAGACGGAGTGAGACTACGTGGACTCTGCAGCTTGTTCACGTCAAAGTCAGGGCAATGCTGCTAAAGCTGTCACGGTGCGGTTACACTTAAGCCGCCTACACATGATACGCAATTTGCTCTCTGTGCACCGCTAGGTAAGACGCAGAGCAAAGAACAGCGCAGGTAAACGTCATTAAGGGTGGCAAGGAAGCTATTTCCCGTTCCTAGGTAACGACATGCCATTATCTCATTGTTTTGCGCGTACCAAAGGTCACCCCCCCCCCCGTAGGAAATCAATGGAGCGGGCGGTGCAGAGGGGTTCTGCCCCCCATTGTGTGTAGGCTGCTTTACTCTGAGACATGACAACAGCGTTCTCTATGCCCTGGTGACAGACTGACAGGCTGGAGGTCTGGAGGGGTTTTATTTAGTTTGGTGTGTAAAATGTCTAATTAAATGACCTGTAAATAGGTTAGGTTTATGTTTCAAACCTAATTAAATAATTTTGTTAATGAAAAGTGCCCAAAAAGATGTCAAAGTGAGTACTCAACTTGTATAATGTATGTTGCATTAAATTGATTGATTTTGTTAATGTAATTTGAATCCTTCCAGACCTCTGACTTTGAATAAATATCTGTATTTGTGTTATAAGATTGAGAACCCCTGTAATTCACCTTCACTTCGATCCTCCATTGAACATTAACCAGAGTTTCTCAGTTAGTCTTGGTCCGTCCATACCTGAGAGTTTCCAGTCTGCAGTTTGGATCCTCCAGTAAAGCAGAAAGCTGCTTCACTCCTGAGTCTCCTGGATGATTGTAGCTCAGG
>NC_048409.1:29880833-29888008 GCF_013103735.1 Etheostoma cragini
CACACACACACACACACACACACACACACACACACACACACACACACACACACACACACACACACACACACAGTTAGTCATGAATATTCAGGTACAACCTTGGCCACAGCCTGGGAGCAGTAGATAACAATTACCTTGAGTGCTAGATATGGGTGGGGCTCTATTTAATTTATTTCTATCTACTGTGAGAGAGTATCAATATTTATGACAGCAGTGTAGAAGTAAATTACTGTGAAACTGTAGGGACACAAATTAAAAACAAAAATATGAATGTTCCACAATGTTGTTTTAAATTTAAAGTTACTCAAGTCCTAGCTGAACACCAACCTGAGAGTTTCCAGTCTGCAGTGTGGACTCTCCAATCCAGAGGACAGATGCTCCACTCCTGAATCCTGCAGGTTGTTGTTACTCAGGTCCAGCTCTCTCAGACTAGAGGACTGGGAGCTGAGAACTGAAGAGAGAGCTTCACAGCTTCTCTCTGACAATGTACAGCCACTCAGCCTAAAAGAGATTTAATATAGAGTCATTCTAATAATTTACAGGAAGAAAATAACTGCTCAGAGGGTGATACTTTTTATTGAACTGTGAACTGAACACCAACCTGAGAGTTTCCAGTCTGCAGTTTGGACTCTTCAGTCCAGCTGACACCAGCTCCACTCCTGAATCCTGCAGTTTGTTGTTACTCAGGTCCAGCTCTCTCAGACTAGAGGACTGGGAGCTGAGAACTGAGGACAGAGCTTCACAGCTTCTCTCTGTCAGGTTACAGTCTTTCAGCCTGAAAAGGAATCAGCAATGCATTAGAACACAGCTTCAAGCAAACAAAAAAAATTATAATTAAATCAAAACTGCATTTAATCTGAATAGCTGTGTGTGCACGTACAGAGCTTTGTTGGAGGCTTTGACAACTGGCAGCAGCCTCAGAAGAGCCTCCTCTGAAGCAGAGTATTTCTTCAGGTCAAACACGTCCAGATCTTCTTCTGATGACAGTAAGATGAAGACCAGAGCTGACCACTGAGCAGGAGACAGTTTATCTGTGGAGAGACGTCCTGAACTCAGGGACTGTTGGATCTCCTCCACTAGAGAACCATCATTCAGTTCATTCAGACAGTGGAACAGATTGATGCTTCTCTCTGCAGACAGATTCTCACTGATCTTCTTCTTGATGTACTTGACTGTTTCCTTTTTGGTCTTTGAGCTACTTGCTGTCTGTGTCATCAGCCCTCGAAGGAGAGTCTGATTGGTCTCTAGTGAAAGACCCAGAAGGAAGCGGAGGAACAAGTCCATGTGTCCATTTGGACTCTGTAAGGCCTTTTCAACAGCACTCTGATGGAGATGTTTTAGTTTAAGGGTTTCTCTGAAGACTTTAGACAGCCGGGAGGTTGTTTGTTCTTCTGCCAACAGGTTGACTCTAGAGTTGGTGAAGGTCAGATGGACATGAAGAGCAGCCAGGAACTCCTGAACACTCAGATGGACGAAGCAGAACACCTTGTCCTGGTACAGTCCACTCTCTTCTTTAAAGATCTGTGTGAACACTCCTGAGTACACGGATGCTGCTCTGATATCGATGCCACACTCTGTCAGGTCTGATTCATAGAAGATCAGGTTGCCTTTCTGCAGCTGCTCAAAAGCCAGTTTTCCCAGAGACTCAATCATCTTCCTGGTCTCTGGACTCCAGTGTTGATCTATCTCAGATTTCTCATGATATTTTACGTTCAGTTTGGACTGAACCACCAGGAAGTGGATGTACATCTCAGTCAGGGTCTTGGGCAGCTGTCCTCCCTCTCTGGTCTCCAACACCTTCTCCAGAACTGTAGCAGTGATCCAGCAGAAGACTGGGATGTGACACATGATGTGGAGGCTTTGTGATGACTTGATATGAGAGATGACTTTGCTGGCCTGCTTCTTGTCTCTGTATCTCTTACTGAAATAATCCTCCTTCTGTGGGTCAGTGAATCCTCTGACCTCTGTCACCATGTCAACATACTCAGCAGGGATCTGATTGGCTGCTGCAGGTCGTGTGGTTATCCAGAGGCGAGCAGAGGGAAGCAGATTCCCCCTGATGAGGTTTGTCAGCAGCACACCCACTGAGGTGGACTCTGTAACATCAGTCAGGATCTCAGTGTTGAGGAAGTCCAGAGGAAGTCGACACTCATCCAGACCGTCAAAGATGAAGACAACCTGGACCTCTTCAAACCTGCTGATTCCTGCTTCTTTGGTTTCACTAAAGAAGTCATCAACAAGTTCTACCAAGCTGAACTTTCTCTCTTTCAGCACATTCAGCTCTCTGAAGGTGAATGGGAATATGAACTGGATGTCCTGGTTGGCTTTGCCTTCAGCCCAGTCCAGAGTGAACTTCTGTGTTAAGACTGTTTTCCCGATGCCAGCCACTCCCTTTGTCATCACGGTTCTGATTGGTTCATCTCTTCCAGGTGGGGCTTTAAAGATGTCTTCACATCTGATTATTGTTTCTGGTCTGTCTGGTTTCCTGGATGCTGTTTCAATCTGTCTGACCTCATGTTCTTCATTGACCCCTGCAGCCCCTCCCTCCATGATGTAGATCTCTGTGAACATCTGATACAGAACGGTTGGGTTTCCTGCTTTAGCAATCCCCTCAAACACACACTGGAACTTTATCTTCTGGTTAGTCTTGAGTTTACGCTGACAAACTCCAGAAAGACTTCCTGAATGAACACACAACAAGAACAATCAATAAGTCAAAGAACATATTTCAACATTCAAATAATAAGTATATATTCTACTGTATTTTTTCAGACATTAGTAAATGTCCCATTTTTAAATGAGTTAAAATCCTCTTACTGCTGTGCAGACGGTCAGCCAGCTCCTCCTGCTTCATTCTCATCAGGAAGTGCAGTGTGATCTTCAGAAATGCTTCTCTGCTCCTCCTCCTCTGCTCTTCATCCTCACCCTCCAAAACCTCCTCATCCTCCCTCCAACTCTCTAAGCATTCTGGGTAATCTGGACATAGAACCTTCTGAAACTTCTTCAGCTCGTTCTTTACAAAAGTGACGATGTTCTCCTCCAGCAGCTGGACCAGAATGATAAAGTCAACATTTAGTTTAAAGAACTCAACATGTGATTCATCTCTCAGTCTGAAGGCCTGCTGGTTTGAAAAGAGCAGCATGGAGACTATTGGGATCTGAATGGTAGATTATCATTTAATCTGTAGATAATACTGAAAATATTCTTTTAATATGTACACACCATAAATATGGAGTCCAGGTCTGTTTGCTGCTGCAGGTCAGACTGACCACCGAGGCCCTCTGAGCTCTCCTGGTGAACTCTGTAGAGAAAACATCAAGTTTAAGAACATTTAATGATCTGTGCACAGTCCTGATGATGACAGCTGTTGCTCTCAAACATGGATGCGGTCGTTGGCTAAATCACCAAATACATCGAGGACGTCGTATCCAGGATTACTGTACAGACATTCATGAATCAGGAGAAGAACCTTTTATTAACAGGGACAGCAACAACAGTTTCTCAGAATTTTTAAAGACGTGCACTTGAATACACCATTAGATTGAGGATTTTTTTGGGGCCGATATGTTTTTCCTCTGTTATTTGTTTCCAAATCTCACTCACAGGGAAGGCAAAATGTTCCTACAGTTCTGTTGTTTCTCCGTCATCTCCAACTCTGATGAGTAAATGTTACCCAGAGTCCTTTGCTGCATGCTACCAACTGGTAAGCTAAACTGTTTCTTTTGTGTTTTTCTTTGGTCGTGTATGTAGGCGGGGACGTAGAGAGAAAACACACTGGGGTACTTGTAGATCGTACTTCTGATTTACAAACCAGATTCCAAAACTTGGGACACTGCACAAATTGTAATTAAAAAAGGAATGAAATAATTTACAAATCTCATAAACTTATATTTTATTCACAATAGAATATGGATAAAATATCAAATGTTGAAAGTGAGACATTTTGAAATGTCATGCCAAATATTGGCTCATGGAGGATCAATTTGCAACTCATTAGGTCATTTGGCAACATGACTGGGTATAAAAAAAGCCTCTCAGAGTGGCAGTGTCTCTCAGTAGTCAAGGTGGGCAGAGGATCACCAATTCCCCCAATGCTGAGGCAAAAAATAGTGGAGCAATATTAGAAAGGAGTTTCTCAGAGAAAAACTGCAAAGAGTTTGAAGTTATCATCATCCACAGTGCATAATATCATCCAAAGATTCAGAGAATCTGTAACAATCTCTGTGTGTAAGGGTCAAGGCCGGAAAACCAGACTGGATGCCCGTGGTCTCCGGGTCCTTAGACAGCTCTGCATCCCATACAGGAATGCTACTGTCATGGAAATCACAATATGGGCTCAGGAATACTTCCAGAAGACATTGTCTGCGAACACAATCCACTGTGGCATTTGCCGTTGACGGCTAAAAACAAAGCTGCATCTAAACAGGATCCAGAAGCACAGGCGTTTTCTCTGGGCCAAGGCTTTTTTTTAAATGGACTGTGGCAAAGTGGAAAACTGTTCTGAGGTAAGACAAATCAAAATTTTTTTGTTTTGGAAAACTGGGGTGCCATGTCATCCGGACTAAAGAGGACAAGGACAACCCAAGTTATTATCAGCGCTCAGTTCAGAAGCATCTCTGATGGTCTGGGGAGGCATGAGTGCATGTGGCATGGGCAGCTTACACATCTGAAAGGCACCATCAATGCTGAAAGGTATATCCGAATTCTAGAACAGCATATTCTCCCATCCAGACGTCGTCTCTTTCAGGGAACACCTTACATTTTCCAACATGACATTGCCAGACCACATACTGCATTAATTACACCATCATGGCTGAGTAGAAGGATCCGGGGACTGAAATTGCCCCATGCAGTCTTTCATACATAGAAAACATTTGGCGCATCATAAAGAGGAAGATGCGACAAAGAAGACCTAAGACAGCTGAGCAACTAGAAGCCTGGATTAGACAAATTCTTTGGATCTACTTTCTGACAAGAATGGGACAACGTTCCTATTTCTAAGCTTGTCTCCTCCGTTCCCAGACGTCTGCAGACTGTTATAAAAAGAGTCGATGTCTCACAGTGGTGAACATGGCCTTGTGCTATAACACAGTACTATTACACAGTACTATTAAACAGTACTATAACACAGTGGTAAACATGGCCTCGTCTCAACTTTTTTGAGACGTTGATGCCATGAAATTTGAAGTCAACTTATTTTTCCCTTAAAATGATCAATTTTCTCAGTTTCAACATTTGATATGTCATCTATGTTGTATTCTGAATAAAATATTGAAATTTGAAACTTCCACATCATTGCATTCTGTTTTTATTCACAATTTGTACAGTGTCTCAACTTTTATGGAGGTGTGTAGATAGTTCAAACTGAAAAGCTCATTTAGATAAATTCTGGAATTTAAAATCAAAATCGTGTCATGTGTTTTTTTAGTAAAGATCCTACACACAGTTTTATAAATGAGACCCCAGGACTGGATGACTTAGAGATGGGTTGTTTTGGTTTCTTTTGTTGTGTTATTATTAGTACTGTTACAATTATTTCTAAAAAAAGGTTCTGAGCTGGTTTATTGGCACTTCTTTAAACCAATAACAATTGTCTTGGGCGACCCTGCTTTGTCTGGTGGTTCCAGTCCTGGTATCACTGGGCTTCAGATTAAAATCATATTATGTGGCATCGCCAAAACCTAGACCATGAAGCTCTGAGAGAGTCAGATAATAACAAAGTTTTAAATTATTACCTTTCATCCAGCGTTTGTCCATCTTTAAAGGTAATAAAATGACCCATAGACCGTTCACTCTTCATGGACACAAAGCTGGGTCCAGGTCCTGGTTCAGGTCTTTTCTGCAGACTAATGACAAGTAGTTGAAGTTGAAGTTAAAACTTTTAACTAGTTACATTATTGAGTTTGCTCACTAAAGAGTTTTAGTTCACTAAATCAAAACCTTAACAACAATGACTTGTGATTTCACTTGGACTTGATATCCTCCCAAAGCCCAAAGATTAATTATGATCGTACGCATTATTTTTTACAATGAATCAACTCATGTTCCTGAAAACAGACTTTCAGCCGTGGTAAGAAAGGTGTTTGGCAGTTCAGAGCTGGCTGGTGGTCCTGGTCCTGGTCTCACTGGGCATCAGATCAAAACCACATTATGTGGCATCACCAAACCCCGACTATGAAGCTCTGTGAGAGTCTGATAATAACAAAGTTCACTTTTAAATTCTTACCTTCCATCAACAGCTCGTCCATCTTTAAAGTTAATAAGACGACCCATAGACCGGTCACTCTTCATGGACACACAGCTGGGTCCAGGTCCAGGTTTCTGCTGCTGCATCCTGATACAAACAAAGACCGTGGATGAGTTCCTATTCACCAAAATGTAATGTGATGAAAGCTGGCGTCTCATGTCAGTAGATAAGCAGTGGTTGTCTCTTTGTTGCGTATTCCAGTAAGAAGTTCTTATGAACTAGATATTGAGAGTGAATCCTGATGGAGGAGTGATGTGAGTGCTGAGCTCTAACATGGAGAAGAGTCCATCATCATCTCACCTCTGAGCTTTGGTCTGGCTGTCATGGTCCCCCCACAGAGTGGTTTTAGAGGGAGGGGGTCCCTCCTCTCTGTCCTCACACTGACTCATAGCAGAGTCCACACCTGCTGGGAGACATCACCTCTGTTACTGTCGGCCTATAAAACGGTAAAACTCCAATGTGCTGTTTTATTACATTATATACCAGATTATCTTTCTATAAAATAACTATATAAATACAAACTAAGTAAGTATACATTATTATGTTAACATGATAAGGTGTATTTATTGGTGTAGAAGGTAAAATATTCTTGTAATGTGTTTATTTTGGACTCTTTTCTGCAGTTCTTTACTTCTTTTTTAAGTATTTGCGCTACAGCAATGGACGACCTTTGTTCTCTGCGGATCAATAAAGTTTTATGTAATCTTATAAGATAAGAAATTTACTGCACAATGTTGAACTCCTTGGACCTCTTCATCTTCTAAAAACTCCTTCAGTTAACTTCTTTAAATTCATCTAGAATCACAGATATTATCAAATAATAAGGGATAATAATATATAATGAGCTGAAAATGTTAGATAAAAGTTAATTACTGAAATATATAAATGTATATGATATTTATATATGAACAAGTTAACATTATATAAG
>NC_048409.1:29888108-29890713 GCF_013103735.1 Etheostoma cragini
TATTCGGCCCCCTTGAACTTTTCAACCTTTTGACACATTTCAGGCTTCAAACATAAAGATATAAAAAAAATATTTTTTTGAAGAATCACCAACAAGTGGGACACAATTGTGAAGTGGAACGAAATCTTTTGGATATTTTAAACTTTTTTAGTAAATAGAAAAACTGAAAAGTGGTGCGTGCAAAATTATTGGGCCCCTTTACTTTCAGAGCAGCAAACTCACTCCAGAAGTTCAGCGAGGATCTCTGAAGGATCCAATGTTGTCCTAAATGACTGATGGTGATAAATAGAATCCACCTGTGTGTGATCAAGTCTCTGTATAAATGCACCTGATCTGTGATGGTCTCAGGGTTCTGTTGAAAGCGCAGAGAGCCTCATGAAGACCAAGGAACACACCAGGCAGGTCCCAGATACTGGTCTGGAGAAGTTTAAAGCCGGATTGGGATACAAAAAGATTTCCCAAGCTTTAAACATCCCAAGGAGCACTGTGCAAGCGATCATTTTGAAATGGAAGGAGGATCAGACCACTGCAAATCTACCAAGACCTGGTCCCTGTAAACTTTCAGCTCAGACAAGGAGAAGATGATCAGAGATGCAGCCAAGAGGCCCATGATCCCTCTGGAGGAACTGCAGAGAACTCCAGCTGAGGTGGGAGAGTCTGTTCATAGGACAACAATCAGTCGGACACTGCACAAATCTGGTCTTCATGGAAGAGTGGCAAGAAGAAAGCCATTTCTCAAAGATATCCATAAAAAGTCTCGTCTAAAGTTTGCCCCGAGCCACCTGGGAGACACACCCAACATGTGGGAGAAGGTCTCTGGTCAGATGAAACCAAAATCTAACTTTTTGGCCTCAATGCAAAACGATATGTTTGGTGTAAAAGCAACACAGCTCATCACCCTCAACACACCATCCCCACTGTCCAACATGGTGGGGCAGCATCATGGTCTGGGCCTGCTTTTCTTCAGCAGGGACAGGGAAGATGGTTCACATGGAGGGGAAGATGGATGCAGCCAAATAAAGGACCATTCTGGATGAAAACCTGTTGGAGTCTGCAAAAGACCTGAAACTGGGACGGAGATTTATCTTCCAACAAGACCATGATCCCAAACATACAGCAAAATCTACAAAGGAACGGTTCACAAATAAACGTCTCCAGGTGTTAGAACGGCCAAGTCAAAGTCCAGACCTGAATCCAATCCAGAATCTGTGGAAAGAACTGAAACCTGCTGTTCCCAAACGCTCTCCATCCAACCTCACTGAGCTCGAGCTGTTTTGCAGGAAGAATGGGCAAGAATTTCAGTCTCTCGATGTGCAAAACTGATAGAGACAGACCCCAAGAGACCTGCAGCTGGAATCACAGCTAAAGGTAGCTCTACGAAGTATTAACACAAGGGGGACCAATCATTTAGCACGCACCACTTTTCAGTTTTTTATTTGCTAAAAAAGTTTAAAATATCCAATAGATTTTGTTCCACTTCACAATTGTGTCCCACTTGTTGGTGATTCTTCACAAAAAATAAAAATGTTATATCTTTATGTTTGAAGCCTGAAATGTGTCAAAAGGTTGAAAAGTTCAAGGGGGCCGAATACTTTCGCAGGGTACTGTATCTCCACCAGACTCCATGTAAATAATCAGTACTTTGGGGCGGCTGTGGCTCAGTGGTAGAGCGGTTGCCTGGAAGGTTGGTGGTTCGATCCCCGCCCCTGCAGTCATTGTCGAAGTGTCCTTGGGCAAGACACTGAACCCCGAGTTGCCCCCGGTGCTGCGCATCGGAGTGTGAATGTGTGTGAATGTTTATCTGATGAGCAGGTGTGTAGATGTGTGTGAGTGTGTATCTGATGAGCAGGTGTGTAGATGTGTGTATCTGATGAGCAGGTGTGTAGATGTGTGTGAGTGTGTATCTGATGAGCAGGTGGCACCTTGTACGGCAGCCCCGGCCACAGTGTATGAATGTGTGTGAATGGTGAATGTTTCCTGTAGATGTAAAAGCGCTTTGAGCAGTTGTTAAGACTGGAAAAGATATATAAATACAGCACATTTACATTTAGTGTGTATAGAGCAGCATATCTCCACCAGACTCCATGTAAATAATCACTACTTTTAGCGTGTAAATGGGTGAATTAAGAGTTTATTCCAACCAGACCACAGAGGTGAATGTTTTGAACAGTGGAAAGAACCAAGACGGCTTTTTATATAATTTTTTCGACTGTAAATGGAATGTAATAATCCTGAAATTGCTATGTTATTTAAATGTTGCCTGGTGGAAACAGACATTGAAATGCTTACATTATATTTAGTTATTCATCTGTATACTTACACATGTTTTAAATATTTAAGTGAT
Source organism: Etheostoma cragini (assembly GCF_013103735.1). Taxonomy (NCBI): domain Eukaryota; kingdom Metazoa; phylum Chordata; class Actinopteri; order Perciformes; family Percidae; genus Etheostoma; species Etheostoma cragini. The sequence continues at coordinate 29,890,453 of NC_048409.1, forward strand.
GTACATTATGTAATACTCCAGTAAAGTACAAGTACCTGGAGTTGAGTCCAGTTGTTGAGTACTTGTCCTCAGTCCCAGTCCACCTCTACCTGGTTCATTAGTGAATGTGGAGCTGTTGTTCCCCTCCTGGCCTCCAGGCGGCGGCCTTCTTTCATTTTGAACTTTATTCTGAAAAACCTTGATTTGGAGGAAACAGGAAGTCTCGTTGCTTCACTGTGATCTCGGGCTGGCGGGAGAGTTGAGTTCTTTGTTATTAGTGAG
>NC_048409.1:29890813-29892029 GCF_013103735.1 Etheostoma cragini
ATCTGCTATATGTTCATCACATGAGGAAGCCCACTGTATCAGCCACCTCTTCCTCCTCTCCTCTTCCTTCTCGGGTCACTGGTGTTCAGCTGGGTGCTAGGGCTCACATTCATCTTCCTCTTCACCAATACTCACTGCATTGGCAGCAAAGCAGATGTTCCCAGCAAACCATCCCCGGTCAAAACAAATTACAGAGATGATGGGTAAAATGATCTGCACTGATCTTGAACCTTTCTCTGTGGTGGAGAGGAGAGGCTTCAAGACACTTGTTGGCTTTTTAGAGCCCAAGTATAAGATCCCATCGAGGCACTATTTCAGTGGAACTGTAGTGCCTGAGCGGTATGAGGCAATGAGAGGGGAGATGGTCCAGTCACTTAAGGCAGCTAAAGGAGGTGTTATCAACCTCACTACAGATCTCTGGACCAGCAATCACCACGCACATGCATATCTCTGTCTTACTGGGCACTGGTGTGAACGTGTAGGGGAAGCTTCAGTACAGAGGAAAGCAGGGCTGCTAAATGTTGGTGTTCTGGACATTGAGCACGCATCAAATAACATTCTGTGCTGTCTTAAGGAAAAGAGAGAGTGGGAAGAGTCTGTTGATCAGTCTGTCACAATACGGTTTGTTGTTTCAGATAATGCAGCGAACATGGTGAAAGCTTTGACTGAATTTGGGCACATCCGTTGGGTGTCCCATACGCTTCACTTGGTGGTGATCAAAGCACTGGAGAAGGACAGGGTTGTGACATCCCTTCTCTCTAAAGCCAGGAGCATATCTGGCCATGTTCATCGCTCAAGCAAAGCCAGCAACAGACTACAGGAGCTGCAAACACAGTTGAACCTCCCCCAGCACACGCTCATAACAGATGTTAAAACAAGGTGGAACTATACGTTCTACATGCTCCAGCAGCTGGTGGAGCAGCGCAGGGCTGTGCAGATGATGACACAGGAGTCCAACATGGGTAAAGCTCCAACAATCATCTATCCAGATGAGTGGGGGTTAGCAACAGACATGCTCACTGTTCTTAGTCCTTTTGAGGAGGTCACATGGGCGCTCTCAAAACACAGCGCCTCCATCTCTGAGGTCATCCCCCTCCTGCATGGCCTCCTGAGTTTAAAGTGATTTAAAATGGAGCCGTGACGTATAAAGAGCCTTTTCTCCATCAACTCGGAAGTTTCTCAGCTTGCTCTCTAGAAACTGGTCGGTATTCTCACG
>NC_048409.1:29894629-29897606 GCF_013103735.1 Etheostoma cragini
ACTTCAGCTTTTTCACAGATGGCATCAAGTTAGCGTCCAAAATTTGCTGAAATTGTATTGAATCCATTTTTCCTTCTACTTGTGAAATGTTCCCTGTGCCATGAGAACAGCTGATTGGGTTCGGGGGGGGGGGGGGGGGGGGGGGGAGGTTTGTGAGCTTTTGACTAATTCTGTGATTTTTAACCCATGTATAATCATTTGTTTTATTAATTTGATCTGTCTTCTTCTTAAATAAACTGAACTGAGTTGAACTTTGACATTTAGTTTCTTCTTATTTTACAGATTTATTCTTTTTTATGACACTCTTATGACATCATACTTCAGTTTATCACAAACATTCAACATCAACACACATCTGGAGATATGTGGTTTTCATTGGACAAGAAGGGAAAAACCTGAAAAGTAACCAGAAACTCCCCTTCAGAATATGGTGTCGTGTTGTGGCGATGTTGTGCGTCCATGTTTGGTTAAAACCTCGGCGCTCTGTATCGACCTCTCTTTCTTTCCCATGAGCTGATGTTTTTGAGGGATAACAGCTGATTCCCGTCCATGTTAATGTCTCCCATTCAGGTCTCAGCTCGCCCCCACAGGGGTCAGACCGTTCTCTTAATACATCCATGGGTCCGACCCTCCCACACCTTACACTTCTTCTACTTCTTTTTAATTGCGCCTTGCAACCAGAGAAGAAGAAGCTGCATACGTTGGCATGGTCTGGTGTAGTGGTTATAAACGGTAGGATTTTTATTTTTCTTCCTTTCAGTTTTCATTAGTAAATTTCTTTTTACTCAGTAACGATAGGATTTGTAATGTAGCAAAATACAATCCTTCATCTTAAAATCAAGTACATTTTAAAAACTACTTGAAAAATACACAACAAAACTGCTCAATACAGTAACATAAGTAATTTATTTCCTTATTTTCCACTTCTGCCAATATCTCACTGTCCAGTGTGTATTAAATGAACCAAACTGAGTGAACAATGTGAATTTCCCCTCACCAGATATACGTATAAAGGGATGTCTTTCTTCTACATCCGTGTTACTTCTTAACAATAGAATCATTCTACAACGTACGAATTTCTGGTGTTGATGTGCATTTGATCCGATGACGCCGTGACGTCTTCATAACTTCAGAGTCACAGAGACGTCAGAACCAGTCCAACCTGGTCCCAGACCCAGTCAGTGTGAGAGAAGTCCCCCATCAGATGATGGAGTTCTACTATCTGTCCACTAGATGGAGCTAACTGACCATCTAATGAGCTAAAGATCTGCAACTTGTACAGCAGCAGGTATCTCTCCAAGTGGCCTAGAGAAAATAAAATGGGCCCCAGTTTGGAGCCTTGGGGGACTCCTACTAAACAACCCGTATAGGCAGAACTAACCCCGCCCACCACAGTGCATTGTTCTCTGTGAGACAAGTACGAGTGAAACCAGTTAATAGTCTGAGCAGAAAATTTAAACGTATAGATAGCAGGACTTTGTGATTGACGGTATCAAAAACTCTTTTATAATTCGAGAGAATACAGCACCAACACATCCATTTCTATCTATATTATTTAATTTGTTTCATAAACATGCCCAATGCAGTATACAATGCTGCAGCCATACACTCTTGGACCCAGTCAGTGTGAGAGAAGTCCCCCATCAGATGATGGAGTTCTACTATCTGTCCACTAGATGGAGCTAACTGACCATCTAATGAGCTAAAGATCAGCAACTTGTACAGCAGCAGGTATCTCTCCAAGTGGCCTCCGTGTCACATATACATCGACGTATACGTTGTGCATTTAGCTTTTAATACTTACTACCTTGATACTTCCTCCACAACAGCCCCTGTTTCTCATGTGGCCCCTTGGGAAAATTAATTGCCCCCCCCTTTCCCTAGGACAACGTATGTAGGACACTGGCTAAATTAATTCTCATACATCTGCTTATACGGGCTACTTAGGTGTGTAGAAGCTAGCTGCTAGTCTGGGCTGTGGACATTAGGTGTAGAAGCTAGCTGCTAGTCTGGGCTGTGGACATTAGCTGTAGAAGCTAGCTGCTAGTCTGGGCTGTGGACATTAGCTGTAGAAGCTAGCTGCTAGTCTGGGTGATTAGCATTATAACTGTTTATGTTTGTAAAGAAAAGAAGGACGGCCCTCAGAACTAACCATGTTTGGTACTTTCACTTTCAAACGACTGTCTGAAGACGTTTTATGTTTTTATGGGACGGTCTGAACTAAAATACATTAAACCTTTTCTAAGAGTCTTAAAGGTCATGTGTGACATATGTTGTTAATAATAATAATGTGTCCAGCATTATTACATGTGTATGCATTTGTATAGATTATTATTTGATTAAGAACAAAATAGTATATCATATAATTTATGACCCCATTTTCACTACATGTGAAAGATCCCCCCCCCCCCGCCCCATTTTACAGTTTTTTTTATGTAACTAAGTAACCTTTACTTAAAGTACATTTTAAATGAACTGTTTATTACTTTAGTAATTTTCCGTACAGATATTTTTACTTGTATTTAAATAATATTTCATCAAAGTATTGGTACTTTTACTTGAGTACAATATTTTAGTAGTTTTTCTTTTGTGTCTTTTTTCCAGAAACGTGGTTTGTTGTTCTGCAGAACCCGAAGAACTCTTTAAGGTCGGGCTGTTAAAGATAAGAGGGGTGAGTCCGAGTCTGATCTGGTCCTGAGCTGCAGGGCAGGTGGACCCTGAGTTCTTGCTGCCAGGGTTGGTCTCTGCTTTTATTTCTTCACGTTTGGATTATTGTAATGTCCTGTACACTTGTTTAAACAAATCATCTATGTACAAACTGCAAGTTGTACAGAATGCAGCAGCAGGACTTTAGTCTGAGACCAGCAGGAGATCCACATCCCTCCGGGGCTTAAAGCTTTTCATTGGCTACCACTAGCCTTTAGAGTGCATTTTAATATTTTAATCACTACTTATAGAGCCTTGCATGGTCGAGCTC
>NC_048409.1:29897706-29899835 GCF_013103735.1 Etheostoma cragini
AGTCTGGTGGAGATATGCTGCTCTATACACGCTAAAAGTAGTGATTATTTACATGGAGTCTGGTGGAGATATGCTGCGAGAGCAGCAACCTTCAATGATTTGGACCAGAGGGTACAAATTCCTTCATATGAAGGGCCAAGATGGACCTGGATGGAGGACCACGCGCGAAAAATAAACACTGATGTTGAAGAACAACGTATGTCTGTAGTTTAAATGGGAAGTTTACCAGCACTGTGGTTTAGATGGCCGTTGAACTCAGATTACTTTTTACTGCACAAAATGTACGTTTCATATTTGTTACTTTTAAAATTACTGCAATTTTTTCTATTTTTGTTATTTCCACTCTTCATTCTAACCCTGACCCGCCCATCAGACAACGCCTATCAAGAGACTGGCCCTGGCCCTGGGTCTGGGTCTGGGTCTGGGTCTGGGTCTGGGTCTGTCCGAGGTTTCTCCCTAAAAGGAAGTTTTTCCTCTCCACTGTGGCCCTGTTGCTTGCTCTGGAGGAAACTACTAGAACTGTTGGGTCCTTGTAAATTCTGCAGTGTGGTCTAGACCTGCTCTATCTGGTCCAGACCTACTCTATCTGGTCTAGACCTACTCTATCTGTAAAGGGTCTCGAGATAACTCTTGTTATGAATTTATACTATAAATCAAATTGAAATTGAAATTGAAAATAAGAGGAGAATAAGAATGAGCATGTCAAATCCATGGGGGCCAGAACAAAGACAGCAGGGGCCAAACTTGGCCCACGGGCCCCAGATTGGGCAGCCTTAGTTTAGACATTATGTCTGATAGAAATGAACAGGATTTTTACTTAGAGACCAACACTGTTGAGTGTAATTAGCCCCGGGTTTTGTTACCCAAGCCTTATATTTACCCTCAACGTGAGGAGAAACCCGTCCAAGTCGATGGTCCCGCTCCCGTCCTCATCAAAGAGTTGAAACGGATCCTCGACTTCTTTCTTCTCAATCGGGACCCCGTAATCACCCAGACCCCCCAGGAACTCCTCCAAGTCCAGAGACCGGCTGTTGTCATCATCCATGATTTTGAAGGATCTGAGAAACAGTTCAAATACTTTACAAACATGGCGACTGCATTCCAACTTAAATACTTCTTTCAACATACTATACTATGACTGTTTATCGACATGCTATACAAGGACTTTTTTAAAGATTTTTAGATTTAGGATGGTACTATGTGGTGGCCTAAAGGAAGTTGCAGTTGGTTTAATCCCCGGCCCGGAGAAAGAGCAAAGCTGGGTGGGAAAGGTCGTTGTTCCAAATGTGGATATTGTCAATCGGTTTACCTGAATAAAGAAAGGTTAAATAAATACTATATTATGACTCTTATGCTTTTAATTTCAACGTACTATATTATGAGTTCTTTTTACTGTTTTTAACACACTCATACTATGACGATTACAACATCTTATACTGTGACTATTGTTGACATACTACACTATGACTTTTTAAAGTATTTTCACAACATACTATACATATTTTACTATGGAAAAAGTCTAAAAAAGTCATGTATAGCGTGTTGAAAAGCGTGTCTTAAAACGGAGATGAGCTGTCTTAAAGCAGCTCATCTCGGGGAGATGTTCCTGGACCTCCAGACTCTTCTGTTCCTTCTGCTAATTGGTATTTGCCCCAAAACCAGCTGTGCATCGGTGTGTGTGAGCTTTTTCGACTTTTTTCAACATACTATACTATTATTTTTTTAGTTTTTTGACATACTATACTATGACTTTTAGTTTTTTCGACATACTACACTATGTTTTTTTGACATACTATACTATGTTTTTTTGACATACTGTACTATGTTTTTTTGACATACTGTACTATGTTTTTTTTGACATACTACACTGTTTTTTTGACATACTACACTATGTTTTTTTGACATACTACACTATGTTTTTTTGACATACTACACTGTTTTTTTGACATACTGTACTATGTTTTTTTGACATACTATACTATGTTTTTTTGACATACTATACTATGTTTTTTGACATACTACACTATGTTTTTTTGACATACTACACTATGTTTTTTGACATACTACACTATGTTTTTTTGACATACTATACTATGTTTTTTTTGACATACTACACTATGTTTTTTTGA
>NC_048409.1:29899935-29901385 GCF_013103735.1 Etheostoma cragini
CACACACACACACACACACACACACACACACACACACACACACAGTAATGAATAGATATATTAAATATGGGAAATCTGTGTTTTCTTAATGAGTGAGAAAAATAATTACACCACGTAACACCATAAAGTTGAGTATTTAGTAACAATAATTAATAATAATAATAAATAATTGTTATTATTAATATTGTGTCAGCTGTTGATGACTCACCTTAAATCCTTTCTCTCCGAGTCCCCCAGGGCTACCGGCCAATCCCTGAAACACATGCAGACACACACACGCAGACACACACACACACACACAGACACACACACACACACAGACACACACACACACACACACACACACAGATTATTGCTATAGATACAGTGCCTTGTGAAAGTATTCGGCCCCTTGAACTTTTCAACCTTTTGACACATTTCAGGCTTCAAACATAAAGATATAAAAAAATATTTTTTGTGAAGAATCACCAACAAGTGGGACACAATTGTGATTTTGGTTTCATCTGACCAGAGACCTTCTCCCACATGTTGGGTGGGTCTCCCAGGTGGCTCGGGGCAAACTTTAGACGAGACTTTTTATGGATATCTTTGAGAAATGGCTTTCTTCTTGCCACTCTTCCATGAAGACCAGATTAGTGCCGTGTCCGACTGATTGTTGTCCTATGGACAGACTGTCCCACCTCAGCTGTAGTTCTCTGTAGTTCCTCCAGAGTGATCATGGGCCTCTTGGCTGCATCTCTGATCATCTTCTCCTTGTCTGAGCTGAAGGTTTACAGGGACCAGGTCTTGGTAGATTTGCAGTGGTCTGATCCTCCTTCCATTTCAAAATGATCGCTTGCACAGTGCTCCTTGGGATGTTTAAAGCTTGGGAAATCTTTTTGTATCCAAATCCGGCTTTAAACTTCTCCAGACCAGTATCTGGGACCTGCCTGGTGTGTTCCCTGGTCTTCATGATGCTCTCTGTGCTTTCAACAGCACCCTGAGACTATCACAGATCAGGTGCATTTATACAGAGACAAGGGGGCAGAATACTTTCGCAAGAAACTGTATGTGGATAGTGCAACAATATTATTATGAAAGGTTACAACTCATAAGTTCTGCTATAATAAATGTTTGAGTCCTTTTTTAAAGGTCTCCGTAGTCTGTGGTTTCTCTGAGCTCGTTAAGAGGCTAAAACCCCGTTAAGAACTCGGCCTGTTGAAGCCTGTTGGTGCTAACGCTAGCAGGAGGAGAACTGGGTGGAGCAGCACCGGGTGGTTCCATCTGGCTCGCTACCGACAGAACTACACCTTTAAAATAAAACTACCGACAGAACTACACCTTTAAAAATAAAACTACTGACAGAACTACACCTTTAAAAATAAAACTACCCACAGAACTACACCTTTAAAAATAAAACTACTGACAGAACTACACCTTTAAAAATAAAACTACTGACAGAACTACACCT
>NC_048409.1:29901485-29904024 GCF_013103735.1 Etheostoma cragini
CAATGAGGAAGAATCAGAGTGAAGGTAAGTCAAAGCTACTTGTTATCTTAACAGGTACTTTATAATGTAGTAAAGTATTTTTCTTAACATACTACACTATGACTTTTCGTTTTCGACATACTATACTATGACATTTTAATATTTTTTTGATACACAATACTATGACTTTTCAGTATTTTTTCGACATATTATATTATTACTTTTTTTTGACATATTATACTATTACTTTTTCAACATACTATATACTATGAATTTTTAGTACTTTTTTCGACATGCTATACTATTCATTTTTTTCAACAAACTATACTATGACTTCATAGTAATTTTTTGACATACTACACGGTGACTTATTTTCGAAATACTGTACTATGACTTTTTAGTACTTTTTTCTCTCTCCCCCTGTTCAAAATTATATATATATATATATATATATATATATGTATATATAGGTATATATGCAAGAACAACAACATACAAGTAATGTTAAAGACACTGTTCACGTCCTGACAGTTCAATGCTGTAATAGATGTTACACAAAATACTGTAGGACACTGCACACTATACATACTGTATGTACATACTGTTTATATATAACAAGATGTGGAACATCCTGCTTTACCTGGTGACCAGCCTGGCACCAAATTTCTGGACTAGATGGTCTGGGAAGACTTTCTAAGATAGGTGAAAACGGAGTTGCAAGTTTAGCAATGATTAAAAGAAACACACAGCTGGATATCATTAGCATAGAAATTAAACAGATATTTCCAAATTGCCTAATTATGTAGCCTAGGGGAAGCATACACAATGCAAATGAAATCAGACCTAACACAGAGCCCTGCGGCACCCCACAACAATGGGCAGTAGCTTCAGAGAAATAGGGACCAAGTGACGCAGAATAACCTCCATCTGAAAGTTAAGAGGGGAACAAGTCCAGGGCGCTCCCAGAGATCCCAACCCAGTGCTTAAGTCTTTCAAGCAAGATGGCGTGGTCCACCGTACTGAAAGCTGCGCTAAGGTCCAGCAAGACCATGACGGAACATTTACCCACATCAGAACACATCTTTACAGCAACTCTAGAGCACTTTTCCTGTTTCAGTCCCCTTACAGGTGTCCATTACATGACATTTTTCAGTTCAGTCTAAGTACTGATCCGCTACCCAATGTCACGTCCACTGTGGGGCTCAGACTAAAGAAAAACATCTGTCCTGTTGAATTATGGACCTCGTGTTGCCGTCCCATATCAGGCCAGAGTCGTGTCCCGCCCGCAGCGCCTTCTCCCCATCAGCAGCTGCAGTGGCAGCCTAACATCTGGGAGCTACTTGAGTACCCCCCAACTCGCTTCTATACTCAACTTCTCTTTCGGGGTTTGCTTTGAGATATTACAGAGCAGGTACAACACCCATAGGGTGCACAGCACGGTGAAACCTGTTCTATCGTTGTACTATCTGACATGCCAGCCGCTCTTTAACCCCGTGATGTACGGGCTGAAAATGTCCAAAATCTACGGCGTGTGTAAGCGCCTGTTGTTAGAGTGTGGATCAGGAGAGAGACGCTCGCTCAGGTCGACTGTCACAGACAAAGACTCTGATCACTGCTGTTAACCTGTGTGTACGAAAATAACATTACGTGAACTTTCATGGAGGTTTCCTGGAATTAAATCAGATAATTGACTCCAATTATTTTTGATAAAACAAAATAAAGGTTGATTTATAGTTAGTTATAGACATGTCGGAAATCAAACCCTGGACCTGAAGTCCATGTGCGCCTGCTCTACCACCTGAGCCAACCGGCTACCTGCAGAACCCTTCCAAGGAAGTTTGATTAAAGCGCTGGAGAGAACCATCACAGCAACATTTTGTCTGATTTCCAAATTAAAGAGAGTCATTTTTAACTTGTCTGTGAAGCCTCTGACTTTCCAGTTAACCAAGGAAGGTTGGAACTGGACCTGGTTCGGTGTTTCCCTCTAGGTTTTAGAATAGAAAATTGCTTTTTTCCCTGACACATTTGTCTTTTTTTGTGCTGTTTTTTCCAAGTTTTTGAATCTTTTTCAAACATTTTTGTCACTTTGTGACAACATTCTGTTATCGTGTTTTTCTTCAAATGCTAGAAAATTAAACAAAACATCCACATTCAATGGAAATAGTAAACTGATCCTTGATTTTACTTGTTAAGAGCATTGCATGGAACCATCCATTTAATGTTTGGGGCAATTTGGTTGAAAGAAACAAAATTTCAAATATAGAAATGTTTTAAAATGGGTCAATTAGACCCGAGGACACCGGAGGGTTAAAGCCGGTTCTCCTGCTGTGGAGGTAAAGGTTATTTTCTATGTTAGTATGGCGCAGTGCTCACTCCACATAAAACACTACGTTAGATCTCTTCCTGCTTGCTTCACAGAGAACTTAGAGGATAAAACAGCATCCCAGATCTGCTTCAACCCTCGTTATTACGTGGGACGTTGTCAGCAGATTTCTATAAAAACACTAATCCCGAACAGATAATCATGTTTTGATTCATAATGTAATTAACAGGAGGACAT
>NC_048409.1:29904124-29905542 GCF_013103735.1 Etheostoma cragini
CAGCAGATTTCTATAAAAACACTAATCCCGAACAGATAATCATGTTTTGATTCATAATGTAATTAACAGGAGGACATTTAGTTGCACTGTAGTCTCGCTTGCGTAACGGCTACAGCTCTTGCAGAGATGAGGAGAACTCAGGTGGGTTCGGCCCTCAGAGTTCCCTCTTCCATTTCTTGGTCAATGTCGCCGCCTGGTGGCGAGGAGTGACCTCTACACCGCTGGAGAAGCCTTCCTCAGCTGGAACTTCAAATACGCAATTTAAAATAACACCAAATAACGAATGGACAAGAAAGTAAAGTGTATGGGTGGATCCTAATACTATCATTAACATCATGAGCCTGGTGCCTTCCAATACACACAGGCATAGTAAATAAAGCCTCCTGTAGAGCCTCTCTGGCTGAACTCCATCCCAAAATGACTCCATGTCATTGCATAAGCCAGCTGTCAGTCAAGGTGCCCCCTATCATTACCTCCCAAACACCACCACCTGCAAGGGGGCAATCCTGGAACAAGTCACTGCAGATAAACACTCAGAGTGCCTGGGTGGAAACCTCACTTTCTCTCTCCATCCACATATCACAACTGCAATCTAAGGTCAAGGCCCAGCGCCGTGTCTTCACGTCACATCGAGCGCTCCACGTTCACCACTTCTGCCAAACTCACCCTCATTCAAACGGCCGTTGTAGCCATGTTTGATTATGGTGACACCATGACCTCTCTTAAAACTCAACACTCTTCCCAATCTGCCACAAAGGCCCCCTTAAAAACACACAGCTGCATCCTAAATTCATCTGTCAACTTTCCCTTCACATTTGACCCGATCACCCGGTCACCAGCCAATGGGAGTCGAGATTAGGATTTCAGATCATGTGCCTTTGCTTCATATGATTAAACTAGGACTGTGATAATGAATGCTAGAATAACGCAGATTCCTGTCAGCACCACTTGTTTCCTTTAATGAATGCACGGGTGTTCTGTGATGTGTTGAATGGCCGCTGTGTCCTGTCGTTAAAAGCTGTGCTCGCTTCTGTTTCCACTTTTACAACAATATGTATATGTGGACAGGGTTGCATGTGCTTGTGTTTCCTCTTTCAAGGCCCTTTTCAAACTATTGTTTTTATATATGGACATAATGCGATTCATCACGATTACATATTTTATTCAATTGACAGCCCAAATTAAAACATAACAATATAAATAATATTATAATATATTATACCTTATATTACAATATATATAAGCAACAATAAAAGGCTTAAGGAGATCCCCTTTCACTGACTGGGTCAGCTTTGTGTTGACATGATAAATGCCCCCCAACCTTTTAATCCAATGTGTTAAATAAGAAATGATTTCTGTTGACACCATGGAGACAAGGGGAAACATTTATTGTTTAACTTGCCAACATAACTTGAAAG
>NC_048409.1:29905642-29910396 GCF_013103735.1 Etheostoma cragini
ATAAGAAATGATTTCTGTTGACACCATGGAGACAAGGGGAAACATTTATTGTTTAACTTGCCAACATAACTTGAAAGCATACATACACATATTTTGGACATGTTGAGGTCCAATGTTCAAATAAAACCTGCTCAGTATATGTTCAAGGCTACAAGGATAAGTGAGATCCTCATTATTATTCACCTGAACGTCCCACGCACAGCTACTGACTCTGAAAGGTCTTTAACAAACACAGCTACTGACTCTGAAAGGTCTGTAAAAAACACAGCTACTGACTCTGAAAGGTCTGTAAAAAACACAACTACTGACTCTGAAAGGTCTTTAACAAACACAGCTACTGACTCTGAATGGTCTGTAAAAAACACAACTACTGACTCTGAAAGGTCTGTCACAAACACAGCTACTGACTCTGAAAGGCCTTTAACAAACACAGCTAGTGACTCTGAAAGGCCTTTAACAAATACAGCTACTGACTCTGAAAGGTCTGTAACAAAGGGACCAGATTCTTCTGCATTTCTAGTTTGTTCTTAGTTGTTTGCATCTAGCTGCTCTTCCACTTTATAACAAGATCATCTCCACCATGTCTCCAGTGAAAACGATGAAAACGTCGCAAACAAAGCAACAATTAAAAAAGAGCACTTCAAGGTCAACTTCTAATTAAACTCTAACATCATGACTCATGTACCTCTTCAGGTTTAGCTGGGTATTGTTAAAAAATGGTCTATCTCGATCCCGTACCAGTTCCTTAACGATGAGAGAAATTGCAGCAACCTCCCAGCACAGAACGTGTAATCAGACTTTGACACATGACGCGTATTTTGGACATGTTGAGGCCGTACATTATAGGGTTAAAGATCGGTTGGCACGTCAGAAAATACAAAGACAACAAAATTTGTAATATCATGGGTACACTGCTCATATCAAACCTGCTCTGTAATATTTGAAATAAACAACCAAAGAAAAAGTTGATGAGAGAAGCGAGGTGGGGTGTGCAGGTACTGACAGCTTTCTGTCTCGTCTGCTTAGAACCAGAAAAACACACTTTAAGGATCCTCATGTAGGTGTAGAGGATCACACATACAGGAACACAGACTATGAAAAAAGTAGCAACAAATTCATAAACATTATTAATTGTGGTGTCATAGCAAGCCAGTTTTATGATGTAATAGTTGTCACAATAAACTCTATTAATGATGTTCCCACACAGCTGTAAGGAGGCACTCAATGCTGTTGTGACAAAAACAGCAAAAAAAGGAAGAGACCACGTTACAGTGATAAGCACAACCACCTTATTAGATGTCATACGTGTGTGATATTGCAGAGGATAACAGATGGAAAGATATCTGTCATAAGACATGGCGGCTAAGTTAATAAACTCTACACCAGCATAAGTATACACACAGAAAATCTGCAGGAAACAGAAGAGAGCAGAAACAGTGTGAATGTCAGAGAGGATCTGAACCAGAAGGAATGGAAACAACCCTGTACTACCATACAGTTCATTTACAAACAGGCTGACCAGAAAAAGGTACATAGGTTCATGTAAGCTCCTGTTCACACAGATAACCACAACCAGCAACACATTGGCACACACTTTGAAGACATATAAGGACAAAATCAGCAAGAAATATAAGTATTTAAACACCCCAGTGTCAAAGTAAGCAGCAAGTGTGAAATATGAAACATATGAAGAGTTCATCATGGTTCTCCTTTTCAGTTCAAAGACCTGTATCACAATATGAGGATTATAACATCACATGCTGTCTGGTCCAACAGTTTTCCATGTTAACATGTAACATAGAGAGCAGCTAAAGCATCAACACAACCAGGATTGTTACAGGCAGCCGATGATGAGGAGTCATGGGGGACTAACATCTTCATACTTACAGCTCTTATTGGAGGTCAGCACACTGGTTTGGGGGGGAACTCCAACCAGTTACTACCAGACATGGTAGGAGTGAGAGTGAGAGTCTCTCCGTACTGAACTGGAACTCTGCTTCTGCCTCTTCTAATTGTCTGGAGTCAGTGGACGCCCACAGCAGCCGACTGACGTCATCGGCCAGAGACCAGTCACTGGTTGTCTGACTGATGCTCAGAGAATCTGTTTACTTAGTTGGGAGTTACAAACTATTTCATTTAAAAAAGATCTAAAGAAATATTAAAATATTTGAAGTGGAGGTGTCCTGTTTATTTCAAGTTCATGAAACACATATTTAACATATTGTAAAATCTTGAAAGGTGAAATAATGTTCTAAATGTGACCTCTTCTGTGTCAGTTTCAACTAAATATCCTTAAAACCTTTTCAGTGTAACAAAATAAGCTCCCTGTCTGATCTGCTCCCCGTGTGATTCCCTGTCTGATCCGCACCCTGTATGTCCTCCGTGTCTGATCTACTCCCTGTATGTATTCCCGGTCTGATCTGCTTCCCGTATGGATTCCCTGTCTGATCTGCTCCATGTATGTGTTCCAGGTCTGATCTGCTCCCTGTATGGCTCCCGGTCTGATCTGCTCCCTGTATGTGCTCCCTGTCTGATCTGCTCCCTGTATGTGCTCCCTGTCTGATCTGCTCACTATATGTGCTCCCTTTTTTATCTATTTCCTGTATGTTTTCCCGGTCTGATCTGCTCACCGTATGGCTCCCAGTCTGATCTGCTCCCTATGTTAACTTGAAAACCACTTGAAAATATATGATTTTCTTGCCTAAATTTGTACCCTTAAAAAAGTGCTGCAGTTTCCACATGCTTTGGCCCTCTGGGATGACCCTGAGTTCATTGGGAAGTTAACACTCTCAACTTGTTGTTTCTAGTGGAAGTGTGACACTAGGCCTTACTGACACAGAGCTACAGAGGTTAGAACACAGAATTTCTATTTCCGTCCAAGTAAATCATCTGAAAAATTAATAAAAAGCACTACTGTAAGCATATTACATGGGCTACATACTAAAATAGTACTCTAGCCACATGTCTCAACTTAGAACAGAAAAAAATCCAGAAAAAAATGACTTATAAAATGGATTTTATATGAATGTATTTCTACAGATATGTCTGTGCGTTTGTCTTATTTCTTATTTCTAAAAAATTCAAAAAAGTGCTAAATACAAAACTTCTGAAATACAAAAACACATCCACATCACTCACAGATATGTCTGAAAGAAGTACATACATAGATTTATAGAAATAAGTCATCATAATTTCATGAAATGTTGAAATGCCATCAGAATTCCATATTTCTGCCTTCAGACAGCTGTAAGAGACCACAGGAATAGTTTTTGTTGGCCATTTTTGATATGAATCAACTCATCTTCTTATTGGCTACACAGGGATGCCAGTTTTATGACCTTATCTTCTAATTCGTGGGCTCCACTATCAATCTTTCCCAGGTGGGCCCAATGGCGACTGTGCGATATCATTGGCTTAGCTTGAGGGTATCTCTTGATAGGCTGATGCTATTGGGTGGGAACAAGGTTCATTGCAATCTGCAGAAGCCACAGATTGTAATGGTGTGTCGACCTTCGTTTTAGCCCGGACAGGAAAAAAGTTACAAGCTATAGAAACCGAGAAATGATGCACTATCTAGATTTCTGAACGTCGAAACTTGGCCAGAAACTACAAGATTGTGAGGGGACCAGCTAATTATGGATTACAAGGCTTGGATATTCTAATTCCTTGGAGTGTTTGCGATTTAGGAAATCAACGTTTATGAATATCTTTCACCGCTGTGGATAAAGACACGAGGACAAAGGTAGGGATGCACGCTCGATTTAGACAGAAACGGTGCAGTGTTTCTTAACTTCATAACATGATTATAACCGCTGTAAGTCACCTTATCCTTTGTGCGGGGCTTGATGGAATCACAAGACTTTAAGCTTTCTAATGATGTGCTGCATGACTGTGTTGGTGACGATTTAATGTTTGCAATTCATAAAAAACAATTCATGAAAACACGTTGTGGAAAAACACGTACCGTTTGGGGAACCGTGCTCTCAGAGAAGTTAAACCAAAGCGTCACGGTTTTTTCCTTGTGTTACGTTTCTTTGTTTGGTTGGTTTCATGTTCCTGTTGTTTTATTTTGTAGTCCCTCTGTTCCCTTATGTCTTTTACTTGCTGTCTTTTGGTTTTCCTGCCTTTGTTATTGTCTGATGTCTTTCACCTGTCCACCAACAATTGTTATCCCTCGTTTCCTTGTGTATTTGTGTATTTAGTCCCTGTGCTTTCTGTCGGTTGTTGGTGGATCGTCGTTTCGTCTTTTGTCATTTGTCGTGCTGTCCTGTGTTTTGCTGTTATTCCATCTTCCTGGATTTCCCCGTGTCCTTCTGTGTTCCTGTGTTAACTGGATTTCTTACCCGCTCTGCTTACTAGTTTGTGAGTCTCTTTGTGTTTACATTAAAATTATCGTTTATTTCAAACTGATACACACTCCTTGCCTTCCTGCATTTGGGTACAAGCCTCACAATCCACAAACATAATGTTAATAAAATTTGCTCTAAAGTAAACGTACCCAAATTAACAATGCTTTGTGTTATTAACACACATTTAAAATGGAGAAAGGCAAACCAAAAACGGGGACGTCTGTACGACCTGTAAGCTGGTTCCATAAGTGAGCCAATGGTGAGCTCCCAGGCTTGTCAAACAGCATCCCAGATCTGCTACAACCCTCGTTATTACGTGGGACGTTATCAGCAGATTTCTATAAAAACACTAATCCCGAACAGATAATCATGTTTTGATTCATAATGTAATTAACAGGAGGACAT
>NC_048409.1:29910496-29912841 GCF_013103735.1 Etheostoma cragini
TCATGTTGTCATCATGTTGTCCTCATGTTGTCTTCATGTTGTCCTCATGTTGTCCTCATGTTGTCCTCATGTTGTCCTATATCATGTTCTTTTTAATTCCCCAAAATAACATGACTGATTCCACCCAACGCTCTTTACCAAGTACAAATCTCTACTTTCAACAATTTTGGGTCTTATTCAATTTTATAGCATTGTAAAACAAATGGAAGTGTTTTGAAATAGTATTATTATATGTAGTAGTAGTAGTATTATATGTATGTATATATAAAGTAGTATTGGTATTAAATATAAATTGTATTGAGTAAAAGTTGACATATTCCAGTCTGTTATTATCATCAACATCCATTCCTTTAATTTTAGTCTCAATCATTTCTCATTTCTGCTTTTCTAACTCAAACATTGAGTATAATTTCCTATAAATTAGGTTTATTGACAATAAATTCCAAAAAAAAACTGTAACTAAAGTTAATAAGTTTGTGTTACGTAGTGTTGAAAACGGTAAAAAAAAAGTGACAATCATTGATAAAAAGCTTAAAAAGGACAAGTTCCTGGTCGACCAATGAGTCCACACTGCAGACTGGAAACTCTCAGGTTGGTGGTAACAATGTCCCCTAAATTGGCAGTTGACAATGTTAACAGTCATGATGGACGATGATATCGATGGGCTAACAGTTACTATAGAAACGAGAGACAGTATCACATGGTTCTGCTGCCACCTGCTGGATATTGCAGTGAGATACAAGTGGACCTACTTTCCAACCGTATACTCGATCAGATGTCTGTGATTTGCATAACGCAGTACAGTGGAACGTTTGCCTTGTAATTACCTAATATACCATCAACACTGAGATTAAAATACATTTACGGTTATATTTCCATTGCATAACACTTTCAAAAACAGAAAGAACTTTTGCAGCGCACAGGAACAGAACAATATTAGCTCACACATAAATAGCACCCTCAGGAATTAGCCTACAGCTGCTAACGTACATTCATAAATTTTATATAACATCATCCCGTACCCACAGGACATCAGACTTATTCATTGGAGCACGCACACAGTAGTATCCACAAACTTGTAAGGGGAGAAAGGAAAGTGTTGTAAGCGTTCCATGTGAATGCTTTTCCTCTCTCGATCCAGACCTCTGTGTCCACACTGGGGCGCAGAGCTTACTGCATAAGGAGACGTTACAGTCTATGTATGTTCCTAATCCAGGTAGAGTGAGCTGCTACTGACAGGGACTGAGGGAGACTGTAAGGGGGGGGGGGGAGTAGCTTCCACTTAAGGGGCCCTATCTTGCCCCCTGCGCAGCACAGCACAAAGCCCGATGAAGTTGTCAATTTCCCGTGTCGCGACTGATTAGTGTGTGTCTGACAGGGCGGCCATCGCAATGGTTGCTCTCCACCGGGATGTCGGCCAGCCGTCGCGATGGTTGCTCTCCATCGGGATGTTGGCCAGCCGTCGCAATGGTTGGTCTCCACCGGGATGTCGGCCAGCCATCACTATGGATGACATAATTGTCCAACCCTAGCTGTAACCTGTCCGAAAGGAGCTGGTTCAGGATCATCCACCCAACTTCCACTGAAAGAAATCCGTTTAAACAAACTCAGGTTGAGATGACGGTGTGCCACCTCATAAAGTCTGGCTCGTGTCCAAGAGAAACTTCTCTTGCAGGCCTCTGCAGAGGCCTATACTACAAAGCAAGATTTGGGGTTACCGGGGAAACTTCAGGCCAGGGTTTTGTCTATCACAATGGTGCATCCATAAAGTAACATGCCATACATAACAGAGTGACAGGTAGGGCTTGAGAGCTATGTCCCAATTCAAAATATAATTTAATGTTGCCATTATGAGTCAGAAAATGACAGTTTTTTGCTGTTTTTTATGGGACCATGAGCGTGTACTTAAATTAACTGGCGCTTTAAACACAATACTACAGTACTTTGGGAGCACATACAAGGAGCAGATCAGACATGGAGCCATACAGTGTGTAGATAAAGCAGGGAGCCATACAGGGAGCAGATCAGACCGGGAACACATACTAGGAATAGATCAAACAGGGAGCACATACAGTGAGCAGATCAGACAGGGAACCATACGGGGAGCAGATCAGACCGGGAACACATACTGGGAGTAGATCAGACAGGAAGCACATACAGGGAGCAGATCAGACAGGGAGCCATACGTGGAGCAGATCAGACCGGGAACACATACTGGGAATTGATCAAACAGGGAGCACATACAGTGAGCAGATCAGACAGGGAACCATACGGGGAGCAGATCAGACCGTGAACACATACAGGGAGCAGATCAGACAGGGGGCCATACAGGGAGCAGATCAGAC
>NC_048409.1:29912941-29914115 GCF_013103735.1 Etheostoma cragini
TCTAATAAGGTGGTTGTGCTTATCACTGTAACGTGGTCTCTTCCTTTTTTTGCTGTTTTTGTCACAACAGCATTGAGTTCCTCCTTACCGCTGTGTGGGAACATCATTAATAGAGTTTATTGTGACAACTATTACATCGTAAAACTGGCTTGCTATGACTCCACAGTGAATAATGTTTATGAATTCGTTGCTACTTTTTTTGTAATCTTTGTTCCTGTATGTGTAACCCTTTACACCTACATGAGGATCCTTAAAGTGTGTTTTTCTGGTTCTAAGCAGACGAGACAGAAAGCTGTCAGTACCTGCACACCTCACCTCGCTTCTCTCATCAACTTTTTCTTTGGTTGTTTATTTCAAATATTACAGAGCAGGTTTGGTATGAGCAGTGTACCCATGATATTACAAATATTGTTGTCTTTGTATTTTCTGACGTGCCAACCGATCTTTAACCCTGTAATGTACGGCCTCAACATGTCCAAAATACGCGTCATGTGTCAAAGTCTGCTGTCACGTTCTGTGCTGGGAGGTTGCTGCAATTTCTCTCATCGTTAAGGAACTGGTACGGGATCAAGATAGACCATTTTTTTACAATACCCAGCTAAACCCAAAGAGGTACATGAGTCATGATGTTAGAGTTTGATTGGAAGTTTTCCTTGAAGTGCTCTTTTTTAACTGTTGCTTTGTTTGTTACGTTTCCGTCGTTTTCACTGGAGACATGGTGGAGATGATCTTGTTATTAAGTGGAAGAGCAGCTAGATGCAAACAACTAGGAGCAGACTAGAAATGCAGAAGAATCTGGTCCCTTTGTAGGAGACCTTTCAGAGTCAGTAGCTGTGTTTGTGACAGACCTTTCAGAGTCAGTAGCTGTCTTTGTGACAGACCTTTCAGAGTCAGTAGCTGTGTTTTTTACAGACCTTTCAGAGTCAGTAGCTGTGTTTGTTACAGACCTTTCAGAGTCAGTAGCTGTGCGTGGGACGTTCAGGTGAATAATAATGAGGATCACACTTAACCTTGTAGCCTTGAACATATACTGAGCAGGTTTAATTTGAACATTGGACCTCAACATGTCCAAAATATGCATTGTGTGTAAATGTACGCTTTCAAGTTATGTTGGCAAGTTAAACAATAAATGTTTCCCCTTGTCTCCATGGTGTCAACAGAAATCATTTCTTAT
>NC_048409.1:29914215-29929422 GCF_013103735.1 Etheostoma cragini
AGGACAACATGAGGGCAACATGGGGGCAACATGAGTGCAAAATGAGGACAACATAAAGACAACATAAAGACAACATGAGGACAACTTGAGGGTTAAAGGACAGGGACAACTGTATTTTCTGTCCAGGCCAAAGATCTTTAACATGTATTACATTGTTGGGGGACAGACAGCTGGGGGGGGGGGACTCTGATGTGTGATTTCATCATGGTCCCTGTATAGTTTGACAGTAATGAGCCCCCCCCCCCCTCCCCCGGCAGATCTCTCTGTTATTTCCAAGGCCAGACCCCAGAGGCGTCTGTGGACACTTGGACACTCTGGAGGCTGGAAGCAGCTTCACTAACGGGCCAATTAGCACACACTGCATCATGGGAGGACACTCTGCTGTCGCCATGGTTACTGATGGACACAGCAGTGTTTGTGCCACCGTGGAGTCTAGTTTGGTTTCGGCCCACTGACCTCGGACTGGGCCTCAGATCATGTGTTTGGACTCGTATTAGAATAATAAACTTCCAATCATGAAACATTAAATGAGGTTTCAGTGTCACAAACGAGCCATTTACAGATCGGGTTAATTCCTATTTTTAAATCTAGTACATCTAGAAGGGGGGGGGGGTGACATGCAGCAAAGAGCTGCAGAATCGAGTAGTGAATGTCCAGATCTGGGCGCCCCCTATACCTAGTGAGCTATCTGGGTACCCGTGCTCTTATCTTATAAACCTCATGTTGTCCTGGGCTCAAATTTGACCCGTTTCTAAGTTGTTTTAAATCAGAAATATGGGAGGTCAACAAGGTGACAACAAGGCGACAACAAGGCGACGACAAGGAGACAACAAGGAGACAACAAGGCGACAACGAGGAGACAACAAGGCAACAACAAGGAGACAGCAAGGAGACAGCAAGGAGACAACAAGGCAACAACAACGCAACAACAACGCAACAACAAGGAGACAACAAGGCGACAACAAGGCGACAACAAGGCGACAACAAGGCGACAACAAGGCGACAACAAGAAGACAACAAGGTGACAACAAGGAGACAACAAGGCGACGACAAGGAGACAACAGGGCAACAACAACGCAACAACAACACAACAACAAGGAGACAACAAGAAGACAACAAGGTGACAACAAGGAGACAACAAGGCGACGACAAGGAGACAACAGGGCGACAACAAGGAGACAACAAGTATCGAGAAAGGCACCTTTAAAGAAAATGCCTTATTATTATTATTATTAGGACTTGGTGGGGATGTGGTGTCTGAACAGCAGCGCTGGCTGATGTGTTGATGAGGAAGCCGCTTGACACCGTTTCTTGATTTAAAAGTTTATTATATCAAAGATTCAGCGTCACTTTAAGAGTTCTGCAGAAACTTGGAGACCTAACCCAAAAATGAACACTCTGTCTTTCAGTGATTCAGACGTACTTTACATAGGACATGTTAGGGAACATGTTACGGAACATGTGATATACCAGGTGAGTCACATCAGGGCGGGGCAATCAGACGGACAGGAAGTAAAGCTAGGCAAGACTAGACAGAACAGGAAACCAGACTATCAACATAAAACAGGAACCAGAACATACAGACACTCACAGGGGGACACAAGACAGAGACTACCATACAAGACCGGGAAGGAAACTAGGACACAAACATGAGGAGACAAGATAGAGACCCAGACTATCAAAATAAAAACAGGAAACAGAACATGATCGCTAAGGTAGTCAAACAACTCCACAGCAAAGCCCCGAGGATTGATGAGATCCATTCAGAAATCCTGAAAGCTCTGGGTGTGGAGGGGCTATCTTGGTTGACACGCATCTTCAACATTGCATGGAGGTCTGGGACATTGCCTAGAGAGTGTCAGACCGGGGTGGTGGTTCCCCTCTTCAAAAATGGGGACCAGAGGATGTGTGCCAATTACAGGGGTATCACACTCCTCAGCCTCCCTGGTAAAGTCTACTCCAAGGTGCTGGAAAGGAGGGTTCGGCCGATAGTCGAACCTCGGATTGAAGAGGAACAATGCGGATTCCGTCCTGGTCGTGGAACAACGGATCAGATCTTTACTCTCGCAAGGATCCTGGAGGGAGCCTGGGAGTATGCCCAACCGGTCTACATGTGTTTTGTGGATCTGGAGAAGGCGTATGACTAGGTCCCCCGGGAGAAATTGTGGGAAGTGCTTCGGGAGTATGGGGTTTGGGGGTCCCTTCTCAGGGCCATCAAATCTCTGTATGACCAAAGCGAGAGCTGTCTCCAGGTTCTCGGCAGTAAGTCAGACTCATTCCAGGTGAGGGTTGGCCTCTGCAAGCGCTGCTTTTTCTCACCAATCCTGTTGTAGTATTTATGGACAGGATATCGAGGCGTAGTCGGGGCGGGGAGGGGTTGCAATTTGGTGGGCTCAGGATCTCGTCGCTGCTTTATGCAGATGATGTGGTCCTGATGGCATCATTGGCCTGTGACCTTCAGCACTCACTGGATCGGTTCGCAGCCGAGTGTGAAGCGGTTGGAAAGCGGTTCAGCACCTTTAAATCTGAGGGTTCTCAGCTTTCTTGCTGAGAACCATGCTTTCTTCAGGTAGGGAGTGAGTCCTTACCCCTAGTGAAGGAGTTTAAATATTCAATTCAATTCAATTCCATTCAATTCCATTCAATTCAATTCCAATTCAATTCAATTCAATTCAATTTTACTTATAGTATCAATTCATAACAAGAGTTATCTCAAGACACTATACAGATAGACCACACTCCAGAATTTACAAGGACCCAACAGTTCTAGTAGTCTCCTCCAGAGCAAGCAACAGTGTCACAGTGGAGAGGAAAAACTTCCTTTTAGGCAGAAACCTCGGTCAGACCCAGACCCAGACCCAGACCCAGACCCAGGCTCTCAGTAGGCGGTGTCTGACGGGCCGGTTGGGGTTGGAATGAAGAGTGGCAATAACAAAAATAGACAAAAATTATCATCTGGTAAGGATGCCTCCTGGGCGCCTCCCTAGGGAGGTGTTCCAGGCTCGTCCAGCTGGGAGGAGGCCTCGGGGAAGACCCAGGACTAGGTGGCGAGATTATATCTCCAACCTGGCCTGGGAACGCCTCGGGATCCCCCAGTCGGAGCTGGTTGATGTGGCTCGGGAAAGGGAAGTTTGGGGTCCCTTGCTGGAGCTGCTGCCCCCGCGACCCGATACCGGATAAGCGGTCGAAGATGGATGGACAAAAATTAGTAGTCTGTAGCAGTTCTTTGTAGTAGTTCGCGGCATAGCGGGACGCTGTGCGGCATTACAAGGCACAGCAGGACATAGCAGGACACTGCAGTGTAGCAGTAGAATATGGCATCACAGAACATGGAGCGGGACCAAGGCGACAGATGCTACCCTGATTTTGGAGCCTCTCTGATCCAAGGGAACATTCTGGGGAAAAAGAACATAAGGACTCCGGGGAATGACTCCCCAGAGCTAGGTTAGTAACAAGCATTTCTGGGACATGGATGCACATAAATGAAAAGATGGAAATAAAGAGGAGAGAGGAGCTCAGAGTATCAAAATAAGTCCCCAGCTGTCTAAAACTATTATTACAGCAAAACCAAGAGAGACAAGGTAAAGAGAGCTCCAGCCCGGTCGGGCTAGAACTCTCCCCAACCAGATCGGGCTGTACGCCAAGTCTCCCTTTAGTTTTATTATATTCTTGATTACATGATAGATAAATCTGACAACTATGAAGAGAAGCAGGTGGGCCGGGTTAGGCGGACGCTGCGACTCCTCACTCCCTAACAATATTCAATTCTATGCCCTAACTATAAGCTTTATACCTTGGGGTCTACATTTATGGCTTTTTTCCACTGCTGGTAACAGCTCGACTTGACTCGCCTCTTCTCGACTCGACGCATTCTGCGTCCGTTTTCCATTGCAAAATGAGTAACGCCTCAGCGTGGCTGGTCACCATAGCTACGCGTGATGATGTAATTTTCAACGCGACTCACAACAGCACGTCGGCTACTCGCCGCAGCCAGAAGAAATGTTTTGTTTCAAAAGAAGCTGAAGGAAGCAACGAAAATCACCGCTAAAAAAAACAGGAGTTTGGGAATACTGACGGAGTTCGGTCGTCGATATGACGGTTGTTCGCCGACACAAAAGGGTAAGTTAAGTTTCCTGGAAACGTTAGCTAACATCTGCATGTGTTAGGGGCCCTGGTCAGTATTTTCTATACGCTAGCATTATATAAAGTACATGAACTTTAGCAACCACGATTACACACCAACATGTCTTCTGTGTACTGTTTGTGTTTCAGAGCATTCACGCTTTGCAAAATCTCCGCCGTAGACCGTCTTGTGGGCAACCAGTGAAATCTGTGGTTCTGACCTGCTGGGCTTCGTATAATCTTTATGAGAGTCACGGACAGGCTTATGACAACAACTGGGATGCATCTGGGCCAGCAGAGCCGGGGGGGGGACACTGTCACAGGGTGCAGAGGAAGAAGACCGGGATGTCCAGGATGGTTTGATACACTACTGGAAAAGCTAAATATAAAACTTTTCTTTCATAAATGATCTTGTTTTTTTAAAGTAACAGTGTACAATATTGGAAACGACATAAAGCCCCTAATAGCTCTTAATATTGAACAGTTGAAAAATTAGAATAGTGCAGAGAGTAGATAATCTGTCGGTGTCTGGCTGGATTATTATCGCCTCAGCTTGTTTGAAACCTCGACTGAGGTAGTACTAAAAAAGGTACCTGGTAGAAGGTCCCAGGGACTTTTTTCTGTAATGGTAAACCAAAAAAGGCGAGTAGAGTCGAGGCGAGTCGAGTAGATACCACGCAGTGGAAAACCGCCATTAAAGTGTCCTACTAGAGGAGAGAACACTCTGGATCATGTCTACTCAAACATTAAGCACGCATACAGAGTCAGACCCCTCCCCCATCTTGGCCAGTCAGACCATCTCTCTCTCCTGTTCGGGTCTTCCCAACCAGAAACCCTGGATGACCAGCCATGTCCATACACTCCTCAGAGCCCGCAATGCTGCCTTCAGGTCAGATGGACCGAGAAGTCCAGGGCTACTCGAGCGGACTTGAAAAGTGGAATTAAAACAGCCAAGGCAGACCACAAGAGGAGCATAGAGTCCCACCTGTCCAGCAACGACATACGGGAGGGGTGGCGGGGCATACATGACATCACCAACTACAGAGGCTGTGATGCAACATCAGGGGGACTTGATTGCAAAGCTGGCAGAGGAGCTGAACTGCTTCTTTGCTTGCTTTGAGTCATCACTACAGCACCAATGATCCACCCCAGCCTTGCCTACACCCCCACTTAGTTCCTGCACTACCCTAGCCCTGCCACCATCTGGTATCTGCACCACCCCACTTACTGTAAAGGAGGACTCCTGGCAGTTAACCCAAAGAAGGCTTCCGGCCCAGGCGGAGTACCTAGCAAGGTGTTCAGGGCGTACGCTCACCAGCTCACCTTCTTTTTTTACCAGGATCTTAAACCTCTCCCTGACCCAGGTAGTCATCCCGCCCTGCCTACAATCAGCCACAATCATCCCAGTGCAGAAGAAGTCTCCCATCACCAGCCTAAATGATTACCATCCTGTGGCCCTCACCCCAGTAATCATGAAGTAGTTCGAGAGAATTAAATCAAGGACTACCCCCCTGCAGACCTGGACTCCTATCAGTTTGCATACTGCAAGAACAGATCCACAGAGGATGCCATCGCCGTAGTTCTCCACTCTGCTCTGAGCCACCTGGAGCAGCAGCAGAGCTACATCTGGATGCTCTTTCTGAATTACAGTTCTGCTTTCAACACAATCAACACAGACATTCTCATCACCAAACTGGTCAATCTCGGACACCCCCCCTCACATGTGCCTGCATAAAGGACGATGAGACTGGCCCCCCAACTCTCCTCCACTTGCACTTTAAGTACCGGCTCCCAACAGGGCTATGTGCTGAGCCCCCTCCTGTACTGTCTCTACACCCACGACTGCAGTCCGGCCCACAGCAACAGCCTCATCGTCAACTTTCTAAAGACACCACAGTGGTTGGACTCATCTCAAAGGGAGACGAGGCAGTCTACAGAGGGTAGGTCCTGACAACTTGGCAGCTTGGTGTTCGGAGAACAACCTGGCTCTCAACACCAAGAAAACCAAGGAGATCATCGTCGATTTCAGGAAGAACAGAACTAACCTATTCCCCCGGAACATCAACGGTAAGTGCGTGGATGGGTTCCACACCTTCTGGTTTCTTGGCGTCCTCATCTTCACTGACATCTCCTGGACAGACAGCACCACAGCGGTCAACACGAAGGCCCAGCAGCAACTACACTTCCTGACGGTCCTCAGGAACCTGGACTCCAACCTGCTGTTGATTTTGATAGCTAACACAATGCGCAAGTTATAGAGGACCAACTACTTGTCTGGGGCTGTTGAAACAGGAACGATTGTATCTTGGTAAACGTTATTCAGATTTACATGAAACTTAGTATGTGTGGTCTACATGTGACATTGAGCCACCCCCCGCTATACTCTATCCACACCCATGTACACAGACCACGCCCCTTTCAGAACCTTCGGTAACCGTTTAAAGGCTGTAAGGGTAAAGGGTAAAAACCACCCCTGATTAAAAAAGCCCTCAAGATATGGATATCATTTTAAATAATGTCTCCAAATAGTGTTAAAGGACAGTTTTTTATAATTGTTGGTCATTATAGTGATGACGTCCCATTGGGGGGAGTAACCTCAGCCTAGTACTAGCACTATGGTGACTGACTGGGATGAGGAAGAGGAGGAAAGGCCAACAGTCGTGTAAAATGGAACCTGCCAGACGTGAGGGGGCAATTGAGGAATTTCTAAGAGTTGGGGAAGTCTCCTGGTGAGTTGCTATCGTATTTATCATTGTTTGTGAATCACGGTAATTACTAAAAATATTTTACACGGTTATAAAAAATATTTGCTGATCAATTGCTTTTTTATCATCTGATTATTATATGTAACGGTGAAGAAATTATCTTTCATTTTATGATGTTTATTACCTTTCTTGTTTGACCTATGATGTTTTTTAACACGATAAGTGTAGAAGTTGAGACCTCAGGTAGATGTGTCCCGGGGTGATGAGGCCAGACTGCTGATGCCCCCCCCCCCCCCCCCCCCCCCCCCCCCCCCCCTGACTAGAAGACTTTAAAAGAAGCTGACGCAGAGTTTCATCTCAGTTTTACAGCAGTGACAAGAGATGAATGTAAGATATATTTATACATATGTGATCACCTTCTTTCTGTCATTTCTAACCTGAACATGGTAGCTGGTAAGTGTGGAGAGAGTGTGTTATTGTGATAATTGATGTCTTTACTTGCAGACTGAATACGGCGTGTGTGTTAATGCTGTGAGTCCAGGATGAGCAGTAATGTAACATCTAAACTAGTTTGATTTCTGTGAATCTTGAACAAAATGTAACATTATCAACTTTTCATCCTGT
The DNA here is from genome assembly GCF_013103735.1 of Etheostoma cragini. Taxonomy (NCBI): domain Eukaryota; kingdom Metazoa; phylum Chordata; class Actinopteri; order Perciformes; family Percidae; genus Etheostoma; species Etheostoma cragini. The sequence goes on from NC_048409.1 coordinate 29,921,667, forward strand.
GTTAACTGAACTGTGATCTATCATTTCTAACATTAACATTATATTGACTCTGTATAAGGTAGATGGTACGAGTGGAGAGTGTGTTATTGTGTCTTTACTGTCTGCAGGCTGAATACTGCGTGTGTGTTAATGCTGTGAGTCTATGATAAGAGAACATTTGACATTTAAACTAATTTGATTCCTGCAGATCTACAAAGTGTAACGTTGTTCATGCTGTGCAAAGCTGAAAGGTTGTGTTGGGAACCAAAGTCTAATTATGAAAAACTCTACTCAGGTTTCATATTTCATTCTTGTAGCATACTTTAATATCGGGCTCTTTAAATACTTACTGTTTGTGATCATGATGTGTTTTTATGTTTTAATTATCTGTGCCAATGTGTTGCTGATTGTGGTTATCTGTGTGAACAGGAGCTTACATGAACCTATGTACCTTTTTCTGGTCAGCCTGTTTGTAAATGAACTGTATGGTAGTACAGGGTTGTTTCCATTCCTTCTGGTTCAGATCCTCTCTGACATTCACACTGTTTCTGCTCCCTTCTGCTTCCTGCAGATTTTCTGCTTGTATACTTATGCAGCTATACAATTTATTAATTTATCCATCATGTCTTATGACAGATATCTAGCTATCTGTTATCCTCTGCAGTATAACACACGTATGAAATCTAACAAGGTTGTTCTGCTTATTGCTCTGACATGGTTATTTCCATTGATTGAAACTGCTGTCCCGATATTTATAAGTTCCTCTTTACAGCTGTGTGGAAACACTATTGACAAAGTTTACTGTAACAACTATTATGTTGTGAAACTGGCCTGCTCTGAGACTACTGTGAACAACATTTATGGACTCTTTAGCACTTGTCTTTTTGTCTTTGTTCCTCTCCTTTTAATCCTCTACACCTACATGAGGATCCTTAAAGTGTGTTTTTCTGGTTCTAAGCAGACGAGACAGAAAGCTGTCAGTACCTGCACACCCCACCTCGCTTCTCTCATCAACTTCTCTTTTGGTTCTTTCTTTGAAATAGTTCAGAGCAGGTTTAATATGAGCAGTTTTCCTGTGATGTTGCGGATTTTCATGTCACTATACTTTCTGACCTGCCAACCGATCTTTAACCCTTTAATATATGGACTGCAAATGACTAAAATACGGAGCTCATGTAAAAGTCTGATCTTTGGTAAAATGTAGACTGATGTTAAAGAGTGAATCAATTTGTTTTTCTAAGATAATGATGTAAAAACTAGAAACATCGACCTTCTGTGAGAAACTGAGTTATGTTGTAAGAACCGGTGGAGAAATGTCTAATGTGCTTTGTTGTAAATTGTCTTTGAGGAACCTGAAAAGGGTTTATAGATAAAATGTATTATTACTGTTAATGCTCGGGGTGGGGGAACATATTTGTACACCATAGTATCACAATATTGTTTGTGTCAATACTGCAGCAACACAACAAGTATTGATCTATTATTCTATCAATTGCACATGTATCTTTTTATCATTTGACATTTTTCATTATTTGTCTGTATAACAATCCCATTCTTCTCCAATAAAAAAAACAAATGAACAAAGAGAGAATTTCCTCTGTTTAGATAAAACAGTTGTTGACAGTTTTTTTCTTTGGGGACATAAATTGAAGTTGGAGAAAGGTTATAAACTGCAACAGACCTCTTATGATTCCCCCCCCACCCCCCACCTGAAGCCCCATCACATCACAGCCCTGACTTTACCAAATGTTTGCATCAAAGACGTTTTTAATGTAGATAAAATAAATTGCTAATAATAAAACAGAAACTGAGTAATTTTGTGTTGATCAATTACAAATTGCCCGTGATTACATCATCACTACCTACATATTACTTTTTGATTATATTAATACACATATACTGTAAAATAATAGATTCTTAGAAGAGTAATCCTGTAAATTCAACAAGGAATCCTCTAACCTGTTTCAGTATTATAACATAATTAAAGCTGCAAGCAGAAATGAACAGGCCCTCGCCTAATCACAGGTTGGGGGTGCTGGCAGACGCCAGTCTTTGCAACAGTCAGACACTGCAAAGCCAAAGACTTTTTGCTGCAGCTATCTGTGTGTGTGTGTGTGTGTGTGTGTGTGTGTGTGTGTGTTTGTATGTAAGACCCAACCTGCTCTTTCCTTAATGAGCTTCCATATGGATATATTTTAAAATTCTGCACTTTTGTCAAATAAAAAGGAGAGAGCATGATGTCTTCTATTCCTAGATCTAGATAAGTTTACCAGACCTAATCTGAACTAACGACATGATCACTGTCACTAGATAGAAAGAAAACGTTGACTTTCACTCGTTGCCATTCACCAACAGTGAAAAATGATTGTATTTACTGCTGCGCTGGCACTGCTGCGTTGCTACAGCAACTCACCAGGAGACTTCCCAACTCTTGAAAATTCCTCATTTCCCCACTCACGTCTGGCAGGTTCGAAATTATATGACTGCTGGACTTTCCTCCTCTTCCTCATCCCAGTCAGTCACCATAGTTCTAGTACTAGGCTGAGGCTACTCTCCCCAATGTGACGTCATCACCGAATTGAGTTAAAAGACTAGCTAATACCAAAAATTATAAAATACTGGCCTTTAACACTATTTGGAGACATTTTTAACCCTTTTGTTTTTATCCTTTCAACAATGAAAGTCAACACTTTTGTTAACGCTTTTTAATCAATGTTTTTAACTTTTCCTTTTGTTTTTGTTCTGTTTTCAACACTAACGAATGTTTGTCACTTTTTTTGACGTTTTCAACACTAAGTAACACTATCTTATTAACTTTAGTTTTACAGTTATTTTTGGAATTTATGGTCAATAAACCTCATTTATAGGAAATTATACCTCATGTTTGAGTTAGAAAATCAGAAATTAGGAATTATTTTGACTAAAATAAAAGGATAAAAAAATGCTGAATTTTAAAATACATCCACATGGAAGCTTTTTAAGGAAAGAGCAGGTTGGGTCACACGCAGACAGAAGCACACACACAGATACACACACACACACACACACACACACACACACACAGAAAGCTGCAGCAAAATCAATCTTTTGCTCTGCAGTGTCTGACTGCCGCAAAGATTGCCGTCTGCAAGCACCCCCGACCTGCGAGGAGGCGAGGGCCCATCCAACGCTGCTTGCAGCTTTAATTATTATTATTTCGGATCGGGTCTCTCATTTCTGGGGGGCTTGAAATGCGGGAAAACTCACAAAAACTTGCACACATGTCAGACCTGTTAAAAATCCCAAATGTCTGTAGTGATTGGTCTCGGGCGTTGACAGGGGGCTCCATTGCACCGCCTAACGTGCACCCATACTTTAGAAAAAAGTAAGAATTTATCATACTATCTTTTGAGGGAACATGCGTATCACCTATCAAGCTATTTATAGAATAAATCACAAACATTTAAAATTTATGATATGGCAAAAACTCACAAAACTTGGCGCCTACATAAACACCGGGGGGCTTTGTGAGTCTGTTCAGCGATTTGGCCCATTCCTATAAGCGGGCTCCATAGCACACCCCATTGTGTGGAAAGGCATTATCTTGGACATAGTTACTCCGATCTTCACCAGATTTAACACGCATATTGCTCTAAACATTGCAAACATATTTCCCATATACCTCCATTAGTTCCGCCCAACCGGAAGGAAGCCATTTTGAATTTATGAATTGTCATGTGTTTTACATTCTTTCAAACTCCTCCTAGGCCGTAACTGAAATCTTCTTGAATCTTTGCAGGTAGTATCTACTGACACTCTTGATGAAAAGTTATTCAAAGAATTTTATAGTGCAAAAAATGTGGAAGTTATAGAGCAGCAACTGCACAAAAACTTGGATATAGACTCGTCGTGACAAAAAGCTATCAAAAGAATTTTCAAAGCTAACACAATGCACAAGTTGTAGCGGACCAACTTCCTGTCTGGGGCTGTTGAAACAGGAACGGTTGTATCTTAGAGATGTGTATTATCATTTTTAAAAAATGTCTCCAAAAACTGTTTAAGGGCAGTTTTTTTGTCATTTTTGGTATTAGCGGGTTTTCTAACTCAATTTGGTGATGACGTCACGTTGGGGAGAGTAGCCTCAGCCTAGTACTAGAAACTTTTCAGGATTCATCAGAGTCCGCCCCTGACGATATATTTACACGCTGATATTGGCTCAAAGTCATAGCGACCCCTAGTGGCAACAGGAAGTAGTCCTAAAAGACAAGGTGCTACACATTAACAAACTCCTCGTAGAGATTTCATCAGATCGACTTTAAATTTAGTCTGAGTCATCTAAAGACCTTAACGATGAAAAATGTATAAAAAAAAATTCTTTTGTCAAACAGTCTGGGTGTGGCATGGCGGCCATTTTGTGTGTTTAGTGATGAAGGAAAAAGTGTCTGTAACTACAGTGTACATTGTCGTATCTGCTTGAAATTTCCCACAAACACCAAGAGTACAGGCCTGAGGACATCTGCAGGCCAAAATGGACTTTTGGAGATAGCGCCACCAACTGGCAATCAGAAATAGGCCTTATATGACAAACATCATCCAATTTACATGAAACTTATGTGTGCTCTACATGTGATACTGAGTCACCCTTATACTTAAACCACTCACACTTACTCAGGCCACACCCCAACCCATAACATTTGAACTGTTTAAGGTAGTGTCTTGTGTCAGGTGTCATTGAACTCAGCAAAGAGTTCCTTTTTCATTGTTGATTGTTTGGTATGAACGTAAATATGGTGCAAAAGTGTGAGCACCCAGATGCGATGTGAGCACTTGTAAAATATGACTTGAGAGCTTGTAAAAAAAAGAAGAAAACTCCACAGACTAAGTCCACAGGAACAAATTAGTTTTGCACCAAATGTATCGCAAGAAGTGTTGCAAAACTAGAGAGCGCAGACTCGCCGCTGTGTGATGCGAGAGAGCACACTGCAGCGACAGATTCGAGAGGTTGTAATCACTGAGTTGTGGTTGTACTGGAAAAGTGACTCAAGTGAAGAAAACATAAAACAAAACACAAGTACAGATTTTTTTTACAAGCTCTCAAGTCATATTTTTTTTACAAGCTCTCAAGTCATATTTTACAAGTGCTCACATCGCATCTGCGTGCTCTCACTTTTGCACCATATTTACCTTCATAGTTTGGCCCGCCCCCTATGCTTAAGCCATGCCCATTTTCCTAAGTAATGACCCGTTTGATGTACACTATTGTGTTAGGTTTCATTGAACTCAGCAGAAAGTAGCGTTTTTATTGGTCATGCTATGGTCCGCCCCCTTTGCGTTAGCTACGCCCCATTTCACAGCTAATGAACTGTATGACAAAGATTATTGTGTGAGGTGTCATTGAACTCATCACAGATTTCCCTTTTCATCTGTGACGATTTGCTGTATCTTAGTGCCATGCAAATGCACGGTCGCAAGGAATGGCATCTGCCAGTAACCCCAACGTGGGCAGATTAGCGTCCAACGCTGCTTGCAGCTTAAATTAGTTAATTTTCATTGTTTTTCTTTGCTTCTAATACTACTGTATTGTATTTAAACTGTATTCATCTTCATGTTGTACTGAATAGCACCTTGTAAGCATAGTTTTGAAAGGTGCTTCATAAATTAAGTTTACTTACTTATTACAAATGTTATCTGACAACAATAGGCTTTGCTCATCATCAATAAAAATACATTTAAAGTAAACATTTAATGTTAAACTGTAACTGTGTATTACAGTGAAGATACAATAATATGCACTAGTCCACAAAGCACAGGACATTGTTCCTGTATTTAATTTCTTGCTCCCGCCCCGAGAAACATCCGACCACTAAGAGGCATGGACAATGTTGTGCGATTTTTAATGGTGCATTTTGGTATGCTTGGATTTTTCCAGGTGTGAAACCAAACCGACCGAGGGCAAATTACTCCAAGTTTACAAACTCACCAGCTGATTCGGACCAAATCAAACTAACTACAGGTATTAAAGCGCCCTTAGACAAATTGATCTCTTTAGAGAAACTAGGAATGGTAGTACAGAATATGCAAATGGTAAATCACAGAGCTTTGATGGGATCCTCCTGGAATTCTATGCTAATTTTCGGTAACAACTGGGCCCATTCCTTCTTGACATAATTAACATCGCTCTTAAGTAGGGTGAATACTTAAGTGATGTTAACAAAGTCTTGAGCTCCTTACTCTGAGTGCTCTAGCTATCTTCCTCTCAGCCTGCTTAACTCTGATTTATCTCTGCAAAACTCCTAGCCCATTACTTGGAGTCCCATGTGTCAAAACTAGTGAACTCTGACCAAAAAGGATTCGTAAAAACAAGACTAGCAGAAGATAATGTTAGACGCCTTCTCCACATTGTTGATACGATAGAAGATGGTAAGACCCCAATGTCACTTCTCTCTCTAGAAGTAATGAAAGCCTTTAATATTCTTGAGTGGTCATTTCTATGGTCAGTCTTAGAGGTGATGGGCTTTGGTAACACTTTCATTGGTATGATTGAAGTTATGTATTCTATCCCCTCAGCCCAAGTTATGACCAGACGCACCTCCTCTTTATTTCCAGTTTCTAGATCTTCTCACCAAGGCTGCCACTTGAGTCCTGCACTATTTGTACTCTCCTTAGAGTTCTCCTAAATATGCATTCACAATGTACAGAATCACAAAAAATGTTTTTTTGTTTGTTTTTTTAGAAAACCCCTTTGAAACAACAATATAATCGAACCATTCTTAAGATCCAAAGTCAAATAGACTTTTAGATTTTTACTTTCATGACGCCCCTAATCCAGAGAGTACCCAGCTTCTCGGCCAAGGTGTGCTGTGATAGGTCAGCTGAACACCACACGTTAAAAAGGACAAGGAAATATTAGATATTGGTGGAAATCATTTTTTTTTATCTTCATGGAAATTCTTCTTCAACTGTCTTGAAAATTACAGATGGGCCCCACGATGCAAATTTCGATACAGTTATCACGAGATGATACTACAATGAAGGTATTGCAATATTCTGCGATTAATCACAGTACATTTTATTTAAATGAGAACTGTGTTTTCCTTATTTCTTTCTCTGATGTCTCTTTCTTTCATTACCGACTTTCTCATGAATGCTGACGTTGCTGGAAAATAAATTCAATTGAACCATCTAGCGGACTGAAAAAGAAATTGATTTTATTATTCTATTATCTAAAAAGTTCAAATATCTTATGCAAGTTATATAATAAAAGATTGATACTTGCCCTCCGTGTACAGTATTCCCATTGAAAATAATGTGATACTATGCTGCATTGTTTTTCTTCCCCACCCATAATTGAAATGTTCTATATGTGTTTAGAAAGCTTACTTTTCTGCTGACATTGATCAAACATAATCTTTAACATTATCAAATATCAAACAGCCGATATGTTGGGTGGGGGAACTACTTTAAAGTGTCTTTTTCTGATACTGATATTGATATTGGAACAGCTCCAATGGAAACCATTTCTTGTCTTGATGTTTCTGTTCTAGTTGCCTTCTACAAAGTTTCCTTTTAGCTGACGTCAACCAAACAGAATCTTTCAATGGGACCTTTTCATAATGAGCTCATCCTGCTGCTGGGGGGGGGGGGGTGTCCTCCTTATTAAAAAGGATAAAAGACGTCGAAGCAAAGGTTCAGCTCAGTTAGGACGGATTCAGTCTGACTACAGTGGGTATAAGCTCAAATATACACAATGTCACACATATTTTATTACTAATGTGTAACCTGAACATTATGTTGAACT
>NC_048409.1:29929522-29932804 GCF_013103735.1 Etheostoma cragini
TCCATTCCTTCTGGTTCAGATCCTCTCGGACATTCACACTGTTTCTGCTCCCTTCTGCTTCCTGCAGATTTTCTGTTTGTACTCTTATGGAAGCAGTGAATTTTGGATCTTAGCCATCATGTCTTATGACAGATATCTTGCTATCTGTTTTCCTCTACAATATCACACTCGTATGACGTCTCAAAAGATTGCCTTGCTTATTGCTCTAACATGGTTGTACCCTTTACTTGTCACTACTTTGACAGTGTTTGGTCTGACTGCTCCTTTACAGCTGTGTGGAAACATTATTAACAAATTGTGCTGTGACAACTATAGCGTTGTCAAGCTGGCCTGCTCTGATACAACAACCAATAACATTTTTGGACTTGTTAATATATTTACTGTAATCTTTGGTCTAATAATCTTACTTCTTTTCTCCTACATAAGGATCCTTAAAGTGTGTTTTTCTGGTTCTAGACAGACCAGACAGAAAGCTCTCAGTACCTGCACACCTCACCTTTTGTCCCTGCTCAATTTTTCCTTTGGAGCTTTCTTTGAAACAGTACAGAGCAGGTTTAATATGAACTATTTACCCAATATGTTGCGTATTTTTCTGTCATTGTACTGGCTTACATGCCAACCACTCATCAACCCTTTACTGTACGGACTGCAAATGTCCAAAATACGCATTGTATGTAGAGATCTGCTCTTTGGGGGGAAAAGGTAACTTAACATGTTATCTGGCAACTAAGAGATTTGCTCGTCATGAATAAAAAGAAATATGTTTAGTTAATGAGATATATTTGACAGTACTTTTGTCAACTGTATCTATATAACGTGACAACCTGTAACTATATTTTAATAAAACACAGACGACAAGGATGAGTTGAATGATTCAGCAAAAGGCTTTCTTTAAATCACCAACAGGAGATTTATTCAGTGTTCTTTGTTTGGATTTCTTAATAATATTTTAGTAATTTTATTGTTATCAGACTCAGGTACATGATTTATACAGTACTTAACAGATAATGAAACAATCATTTATACAGTAAATTAAGTCATGTTCCCATTATAAACCAGTTGCAAACTATTACTAAATGCTTTGTTCATCATTTGTAAAGCATTGCTCTTGTGTTAATTTTCATAATAAAGCAATTTTATACACACTCATGAATGGTTTGTTCATAGTAAATAAGTCTCTTAAAAATAATGTTCATAAACAGAAGTTTGGCAATTAATAAGTATAGCGAAAACCATTTGTAAATTAAATAATTTTCTCTTAATAAACTATCTACAAAGCAATTTCTTTGTTTATCTTTTGTAAAGCAGAGTTCCTATATTCATTCTAATCAGTAAAGCATTTGGAAATACATTTAGTAAATGGTTTATCCATAATAAGTTAGACCATGTTAAACTTTTATAAGTTGATTTTTTTTTCATAACTGATGCATAAACCTTTTGCAAATTAAGTAATTTAACATTGTTAACTAGGTACTCTGGAACATACATTTTTGTATGCTTATTCTTTATTCCTGTGCTAATTTCACAATAATTGATGCAACCTCAAATTTTTGTGAGATTTTGAATATGGTTAGCCCCTCAAAAAGGCAATTCATTTGCCGGATAAAGATTAATAATAATAATTAAAGCTGCAAGCAGCGATGAACGGGCCCTCGCCTCCTCGCAGTGTGTGTGTGTGTGTGTGTGTGTGTGTCTGTGTGTGTGTGCTTCTGTGTGCGTGTGACCCAACCTGCTCCTTCCTTGAAAAACTTCCCTATGAATGTATTTTAAAATTCTGCGTTTTTGTCAAATAAAAAGGAGAGAGCATGATGCCTTCTGTTCCTAGATCTAGATCAGTTTACCAGAACTAATCTGAACTAACGACATGATCACTGTCACTAGATAGAAAGAAAACGTTTACTTTCACTATGTGCTATTCATTGACAGTAATTATTCTAGACCTGCATTTGTTCATGCCTTAAATAAAATGTTATGATTTAGAAATATTAATAATAATAATAATAACAATAAATATTAATAAATTGAATTTAAATAGCACTTTTCACAAACTCAAAGCCACTTATGAATAGGCCTAAACTAATAACTGGGGTGTTAATACACATATTCCAAATACTTCCCAATAATGAAACCCAAGACTACTTCAGGAGTTACTGCTCGTTAGTTAACTACATGGCGTGAGTCCATCTAAAGTCAGGATCTGTTACGCTTTACAATGCATTTCTAAATGAGTCGCTACAGTTACCAGAACCTGGACACACACATGCATTGTTCTATTTGGACATGCTTTCAGAAATATGCCTATGGATATTAGTGTGTTAATGCATCTTTAACAAGCACTTACCAACATATTGAATCATGATGAACTAATGAGCTACTACTGATTAGTGTACTACATGCTTTTCAAAGCATTTATAAAGGAGTTGCAAAGGCTAGCAGATACAAACGAGACACAAGTAAAACAAGTATTTGTAACCCTGATTACGATGTAGCACGAATGTACATATAGGAATAGCTCAAAGTATTGTTACGTATTTGATTGTGGACCAGAACCAAAAGAAAACAAAATTGTTAAGAACCAGACAACTGAACGTCAATAAAGAGACCAGGAAACCAGTATAAAGTTTGAGAAGCGTATTAATATACACAGAAATATGGCATACAAGTATACAGATAAAAACACAGGTACGAAAAATAACTAAAATAATTAATTGCGCACATAAAAAAAACTTTTCAGTTCTATGAGCTCAGTTTTTCTTTGATGACAAGCGTTCAGAGATGTTCCCGTTGCGCCCTCTAATGTGTGGAAAGGCCTTAACGTGGACATACGATCTTCACCAGATTTTATACGCATATTGCTCTCATCATTGTGAACATATTTCCCATTTACCTTCATTAGCTCCGCCCAACCGGAAGGCGGCCATTTTGACTTTATGAGTTGTCATGTGTTTCCAACTCCTCCTAGGCCGTGACTGAAATCTTAATTTTAATTTAATTTTTGATTTTAATCTGTTTATTGATCCTCAATGGGGAAATTACAATTTACACTCTGTGTCCACACTTTGTAAGTTTTTCACACACACACACACACACACACACACACACACACACACACACATGCTCAGGATCTATGCATGCACTAATGGAGAGATGGCAGAGTGGGGGGGCTGCCAGCTGAACCAGCGCCCTGAGCGGGTGGGGGGGTACGGTGCCTTGCTCAACAGCACCTGGCAGTGCCCAGGAGGTGAAGTGGCCTCTCTCCAGCCACCAACCCACACTCCCTAC
>NC_048409.1:29932904-29934381 GCF_013103735.1 Etheostoma cragini
CTTGCTCAACAGCACCTGGCAGTGCCCAGGAGGTGAAGTGGCCTCTCTCCAGCCACCAACCCACACTCCCTACTTTTTTTTGGTCCATACGGGGACTTGAACCAGTGACCGTCCGGTTCCCCACCCAACTACCTACGGACTGAGCTACTGCCACCCCCCGGATCTTGAATCTTTGAAGGTAGTATTCATAATGACATTTTTACAAAGAATTGGTTGATAGTAAAAAATGTGCAAGTCGCAACTTCCAGTCAGGGCTATTAAAAGAGGAAGTTGCACATCTGGCCAAGATTTATTGTGATTGCCACCAAACATGACACAGATGTTTCACATAGCGGCTTGAGCATCCATGCCAAATTTCGAGTGAATCAACAATTAGATGGCGCTGTTTGAATTTTTAAAATTATTCATTTATTACATTTTTTATTTGACATATGGGAACCATACTGTCTAACTCCTCCGGGGCTATGAGTCCAATCTGCACAAAAGCTTGGATATAGACTCGGTGGACCCTCGCGACAAAAATCTATCAAAAGAATATTGATAGCTAACACAATGCGCAAGTTATAGAGGACCAACTTCCTGTCTGGGGCTGTTGAAACAGGGACGGTTGTATCTTGGTAAACATTCAGATTATCATGAAAGATTAGATTGTGTGGTCTACTTGTGATATTGAGCCGCCCCCCACTATACGCTATCCACACCCATGTACACACTTTCACAACCTTTGGTAAGTCAGTTTTTCAAGTGTTTGTCAGTTTTATTTCTGACCAAACAGACCTCAATATTTACTCTTTGATTGTATGAAATACATAAAAATGTGCATTTCTTTCAGTTGCTGGACAGGGACTCCCCTACGAGGGTCTAATCCTGGCCCACAGCCCTGATGTGAAAGCCCACTATCTGCTTTAAATTCCAATATATTGTAAATTGTCACCTGCCTTTTATGTTGCCTTGCTGTCTCCTTGTTGTCGCCTTGTTGTCTCGCTGTTGTCTCGCTGTTGTTTCCTTGTTGTCTTCTGGTTGTCTCGTTGTTGTTTTTTTGTTTCCTTGTTGTCTCCTTGTTGTCGCCTTGTTGTCGCCTTGTTGTCTCATTGTTGTCGCCTTGTTGTCTCGTTGTTGTTTTTTTGTTTCCTTGTTGTCTCCTTGTTGTCGCCTTGTTGTCTCATTGTTGTCGCCTTGTTGTCGCCTTGTTGTTGCCTTATTGTCTCCTTGTTGTCTCTTTGTTGTCGCCTTGTTGTCGCCTTGTTGTCTCCTTGTTGTCTCCTTGTCGCCTTGTTGTCTCCTTGTCGCCTTGTTGTCTCCTTGTTGTCTCATTGTCGTTTCCTTGTCGTCGCCTTGTTGTTGCCTTGTTGTCTTCTTGTTGTCTCCTTGTTGTCTCCTTGTTGTCTCATTGTTGTCTCCTTGTTGTCGCCTTGTTGTTGCCTTATTGTCTCCTTGTTGTCTCTTTGTTGTCGCCTTGTTGTCGCCTTGTTGTCTC
>NC_048409.1:29934481-29935532 GCF_013103735.1 Etheostoma cragini
CCCCCCCCCCCAGCTGTCTGTCCCCCAACAATGTAATACATGTTAAAGATCTTTGGCCTGGAAAGAAAATACAGTTGTCCCTGCCCTTTAACCCTCATGTTGTCTTCATGTTGTCCTCATGTTGTCCTCATGTTGTCTTCATGTTGTCCTCATGTTGTCCTCATGTTGTCTTCATGTTGTCCTCATGTTGTCCTCATGTTGTCCTCATGTTGTCTTCATGTTGTCTTCATGTTGTCTTCATGTTGCCCTCATGTTGTCCTCATGTTGTCCTCATGTTGTCTTCATGTTGTCTTCATGTTGTCCTCATGTTGTCCTCATGTTGTCTTCATGTTGTCTTCATGTTGTCCTCATGTTGCCCTCATGTTGTCCTCATGTTGTCCTCATGTTGTCTTCGTGTTGTCTTCATGTTGTCTTCATGTTGCCCTCATGTTGTCCTCATGTTGTCCTCATGTTGTCCTCATGTTGTCTTCATGTTGTCCTCATGTTGCCTTCATGTTGTCCTCATGTTGTCTTCATGTTGTCCTCATGTTGTCTTCATGTTGTCCTCATGTTGTCCTCATATTGTCTTCATGTTGTCCCCATGTGTTGAAAAAGGGACAAAAAAGCATCAACAAAGTGCGTCCTCGACCTCGTGTTGTCCTCGGGGGAAATTTGACCCGTTTTCAAAGTTTTTCAAATCAGAAGTTTCTCATCAGAAGAACCAAAATGCCCAAAAATAACATGGATGATCTTTGGTAAATTTGATGATCACTTTTATTGAATTTGGGGTATTATTCAGTTTCTTAGCTTTTGAAAAGAAAAACATTTAAATGGTTTCAAAACAGAATCCTGACTATACTTTATTTTGTTTATTTTAAATTGGGATTGTGTATAAATTAGGTTTGTTGACCATGTATGGAAAATATAAAAATATGTTAATAATGCCAATAATATTGTTTTCGCCCAGAAAAAGAAAAAGGAGTCTTGTGATGTCTTTGTGTGTGTGTGTGTGTGTGTGTGCGTGTGTGTGTGTGTGTGTGTGTGTGTGTGTGTATATAATGTCTGTGTGAGG
>NC_048409.1:29935632-29936804 GCF_013103735.1 Etheostoma cragini
AGTATACACCCCCCTATGTTAAAATACAGGGGCATAAGTATACACCCCCCTATGTTAAAATACAGGGGCATAAGTAGCCTATATGATGAGGAGACTAAAAACTGTCAGAGGTCAAAATGTTGTAAGATGTAAGTGTGTGCATTTATGTTTGTGCCTGTGTATGTGTCTCTTTGTGTGTGTCTATGTCTGTGTGTTTGTTTGTGTGTCTGTGTGTGTTTGTGTGTGTGTGTGTGCTTGTCTATGTGTGTGTGAGTGTGTGGGTATATTCTTGTTTAACTACATTTACGGGGTCCAAAACCTGGAGTCCAGTATAGTTGTGGGGTCCCGATAGCTTTGTGGGGCCAAAATGCTGGACCCCCCCCACCTTTAAAGGACTGTTTGAGTGTTAAGACCTGGTTTTAGGATCAGGGTCAGAATGAGGTTATGTAGTCTAGCTTATCTATAAAAATACAAAATTATGTAGATTATCTGTCGGTTATCTCATGTGTATCTGTCCATCCTGAGGTTGTAACCGCGTGGTCTAATGGGAGGTCATTACACCCCCCCAGTCTCTGAGGAGCGTGCTGATTGGTCCCCCTGGCCAGCAGCTCTGACTGTAATTATCTTCAGAGGGAAGGAGTGGAGACTGTGGCGAAGGTGAAGAGACCTCAGGGACCAGAGGTGTTGGCATGCTGGAATGACCTTTGACCTGAGGGACTTCATCAGTGAGCTGCAGTGATGTAATCAGGTTGCATCACTCACACAGCAACTCAACTTACTCTGGTAATTAGCACCGTCTCATATTAAAAGCTGCATGTTAGAAATTGAGAGATCTAAGAAATCTAAACTAAAATTAGACTTTATGCTCTCATTAGCAAGAAGTATAGAGAGAGAGATGGATGGATAGATAGATCATAATAACAGAATATAAATATAATGAAATACTAGGAAACAATATACATACATACAATATACATGAAATAATAAGTAATATTTGAATATATACAAGTTGACAATACCAATAGTTGCCAGCAGGTGGCAGCAGAGCCATGTAATACTGTCTCTCGTTTCTATGGTAACTGCAAGCCTATCGATATCATCGTTCATCACGACTGAGAACAGTGGTGTGTGTGTGTGTGTGTGTGTGTGTGTGTGTGTGTGTGTGTGTGTGTGTGTGTGTGTGTGTGTGTGTG
>NC_048409.1:29936904-29940753 GCF_013103735.1 Etheostoma cragini
TTAAGAAAGAACATTTATTTATTTACAAAGAAAATTTGAGTCCTCAAAGGTTGGATTTCATAATTTTTTTAAGAAAGGCATTAAGATCATTTTCCAAAAATGTTTTTTTAGTCCTCTTTTTAAATTATTCTAACTTAAGCCTGGGGGGGGGGGGCATCTTATTCCAGCCGCTCTATGTTGGTGGTCCCGTAGCTACCGCTTCGTAGCACGGAGGCGGTTGAGTGCGAGCGGCGTCACGCGATCCACACGCATCCGGGTGCCCGTAGTTCTGGATGTGGACCCACTAGAACACACCGTGCATTCAAAAAGCAAAGGTACCGAAGTGATTGATTATTTGAGTTTAAAACGTCTGCGTCAGAGGCTCAGCTGGTTTTAGTGTCCTCTCTGTTGCGGAAGACAAAGGAGGACCCAAAAGCAGAGTAGCAGGCAGGAGGTGGAGGTCTCAAAAAGTTTTATTTGAACAAAAACAGTGCAACAGAGTCCAAGGGCTGGAAAACTCACAGGGGAAAAAAATCCAAT
The DNA here is from genome assembly GCF_013103735.1 of Etheostoma cragini. Taxonomy (NCBI): domain Eukaryota; kingdom Metazoa; phylum Chordata; class Actinopteri; order Perciformes; family Percidae; genus Etheostoma; species Etheostoma cragini. The sequence continues at coordinate 29,937,424 of NC_048409.1, forward strand.
GGGGAAAAGGGCCGGGACACGGGACACACCAGCAGGACCGCTAACAGACACACCAAAAAAGACAAAATTATCTGACATGGGACAAAGGGAACACAGGTTAAATACAAGAGACTAACCCTTTCCCGAGGTAACAGGGAGCAGGTGAGACATCAGGTGAATCACATCAGGGCAGGGCGGGACAATCAGACAGGAAGTAAAGCTAGACAAGACTAGACAGGAAACCAGACTATCAAAACAAAACAGGAAGCAGAACAAACAGACACTTACCGGGGAGACAGGGGAGGAACTGAGACACTAACACAAGGACATAAGACAGGACCAAAAAGGGGGAACAACCCAAACAAAACCCCAAACCACAACAGTCTCTCTCTCTCAGGTTCTGTCCAATCCTGTTAGGAGGACATATTTCCTCTATATGTGGCACTATATGCATGCTCTTGGGGGACGTTGTTGGGACTATGTGTAAAATGTCCTGGAATAACTCTGTTAGACTTTGACACCATGCAGTCCCTCCAGGATTTCGCTGCGTTTTTTGAGGTTGTTGCGGCCTGAAATGTCCGATGTTGGGATGTTTTTTGTACGTTTGTTGCAACGAAGGTGCAAAAGATATTCTTAAAAATAAACTTGAAACCTGGTTTGGGGAGATTAGAATTACTCTAGGTTAAGTTTATAGTGACCTCGAGTGAAAAACCGAAGCAGCGTACATTGATGTTTTTCGGTTTTCAGTGTTTCGTTGTACGATTTGTTGGTGAATGTGAGATAGTCGAGTCACGCGCATCTCGTCTTCATATCAGAAACAAGGAAATGAATTTGGCGACGTACGTGTGACGTCAACCCGTTCTCACTCCTGCGTGGTCATTGGCTCTCAGTCACATGATACAGAGTCTGGGATTGGGGAGGCCACTTTGATTGGTTGAAGTCGCGAGAAACTCCGGTTATTGGTCAAATTTGCAGAAAGGGTGTGAACATGTGAGTCAACAGAGACTCTGATTGGACTGATAGTCTAGCTAGCTGTCTGGATTTACCCTGCAGAGATCTGAGGACCAGGTAACCATAGTCCTCAGATAGGACAGATAGTCTAGCTAGCTGTCTGGATTTACCCTGCAGAGACCTGAGGACCAGGTAACCATAGTCCTCAGATAGGACAGATAGTCTAGCTAGCTGTCTGGATTTACCCTGCAGAGATCTGAGGACCAGGCAACCATAGTCCTCTTATAGGACAGATAGTCTAGCTAGCTGTCTGGATTTACCCTGCAGATCATCTGCCGCTGTCGTCGGCCACATCTGGCTGGCAGGTGGTGGGGGCGGAGTCAGGGGCGGAGTCAGGGGCAGGGATTGAGGTCGGGCAAGTTGCGGGGGCGGAGCTAGGGGTTGAGTGAGGGTCCTGTGTAGATTCTGGCTCTGTTTTGGGAACCGGATCCGACCCAATCTCCATCCTGTCCTGAGACACCTGCTGCATCTGTGTCTCCACTGTCAGCCCCACCCCCCTTTCCTCAACATGTCCTCCAGTAAACCCAGCGCACCCCGAGCAGCTGGTGCGGTGCTGCGACCACCGCTCCCTCCGCACCCTGCCCTTCCCCCTGGGCGGAGCCTGCTTGCTTCGGCGGCTCTGATTGGCTCGGTCTTTCTGGATCCGCTGCGCCCTGTGCAGCGCCAGAGCCGCCAGGTCCGAGTGAGACGAAGTGCTGTCGATCAACCGCCGGCCCAGAGCGAGCGGCCGGACAGGGAGTGCCAGCCTCAGCCTCAGCCAGAAGCGGGACCGCCGTGGCTCAGACCGACTCCCTCGCCACGTCACGGTGGCGGCGGCGGCCTGCCGAAGCTGAGCCACCTCTACGCAGGGAAGCTTGCTGATGGAGCGGTAGACCACGCCCACGATGGAGGCCCGGTGGCCGTGCTGCAGGTACAGACCCAGGCGACACTCCAGGAGGCTGAAGCTCTTCTCCGTCAGGAAGCCCGGGCTCAGCACGAAGAGGAGACGCCGGCTCCGCTGCATCGAGTGCAAGATGGCGTCCGACAGGTCTGACGGAAAACAGACAGGAAGTGAGGCCGATAAAGATTAAGATTAATGTTAATGTCTCCTTTATGAGTCCCACAGGGGGAAATTACAATGTCCTCTATGTTATTATCACACACACTACACACAGGCTGAACTACACACACTGAATTTGAGTCTCGAGGCCGGTTGACTGTCCTCTTTTTTGGAAATGAAGATATGGTCGCCCTATTTTATGATTGTTTTTATGTGTGGAATGCCTGCTGGTGCCGCTGCTAAAGTCTGAGGAAGGAAGTTGTTTTGGTCGAACATGAAGTTCAGAAGTAGTTTTAGTCGTCAACAGAGACTCTGATTGGACAGGTAGTCTAGCTAGCTGTCTGGATTTACCCTGCAGAGACCTGAGGACCAGGTAACCATAGTCCTCAGATTGGACAGATAGTCTAGCTAGCTGTCTGGATTTACCCTGCAGAGATCTGAGGACCAGGTAACCATAGTCCTCAGATTGGACAGATAGTCTAGCTAGCTGTCTGGATTTACCCTGCAGAGATCTGAGGACCAGGTAACCATAGTCCTCAGATTGGACAGATAGTCTAGCTAGCTGTCTGGATTTACCCTGCAGAGACCTGAGGACCAGGTAACCATAGTCTTCAGATTGGACAGATAGTCTAGCTAGCTGTCGGGGTTTACCCTGCAGAGATCGGAAGACCAGTTAACTATAGATCTATGCAATTACCATGAAAACAAGGAGACAACAAAGGCGACAAATAGTTGATTAATAGGCGATGAAAAGGTGACGAAAAAGCGACGAAAGGAAGACTTAACTGACAAAAAGACAAACTGTACTTCGCTGCATATTTAAAATTAAAAATGTAATGAAACATGGAGATGACGATAATCTGAGATTACACATTAAACCTCGTTAAAGGAAATAAAACATGACACGCTGAATGTGCTTCATCTTCTCAACGTCAGGCTCGGGTGACATTAAGGAAAATTAAAAACAATGACTTGATGATGACGTGATGAACAATTCATTTATTAAACAGAAAAGGGTGAAATATTCAGACAAAGTGCAGGATGCATTCTCCCATTACAACTCGGCTACACATGAACGTAGTAGATCTATAAAGAATAAAACGGATTGGATTTAATGGAGATTAGACAGAACATAACACAATAAAAACAGAAAGTGCAGAATAATGACATTTTAAAATGAAAAAAATTAAAAGAAATTAAAAATGATCATGTACGTTTAACTGTGAAAACATTTCTCTCAGAGTAATATCTTATAATGAATATGATCCTTGGTGCTTTTGTGTTTCATTATAGACCAGACC
>NC_048409.1:29940851-29941049 GCF_013103735.1 Etheostoma cragini
CCCCCCCCCCCCCCCCCCCCTAACTTTTCTGCAGTGTTGAACTTTTTCCGTTACGTGTGTTATGTTACGTACAAACAGAAACATGTCTGCTCCTCAGGGTTTCCCAAGCCATGAGCACAATTTTGGGGAATTCTGGTTTTAAAGACAATGGTGGACCCCCCGATGGGAAGAAATGCATGATGGGAACTGTCATGAAGC
>NC_048409.1:29941149-29942516 GCF_013103735.1 Etheostoma cragini
CCCCCCTCCCCCCCGCCGCCGACCCTCCTCACGGGCAACTCCACCCGCAGACGCTTCCAGAACCGGGACGTCAGCTCCCGGGACTTGTCCCCCTGCCAGCGAACCAGAGCCAGGGCCACGCGGGCCCGCCTCAGCTCCCGCACCCAGCCCTGCCGCCGGACCGGCTTGTACTGGACCAGGATCACCCGCAGGTGCCCCCCCCGCGCCATGCCGTCGATGCCGGCCTTCAGCTCCAGCAGAGCCTGGGAGCCCTGCGCGGCGTAGCCGGGGCTAACGACCACCAGGAGGCGTCGGCTACGGGCCACGAAACTCAGAGTCTCGTCCGTGATGGCTGGAGAGAGAGGAGCGTTAATGGAGGCAGGAAATGGAAACGTGTGACGCGCTGTCACCGACCAATGGGAGGAGAGAGCAGAAGTGACTCACGCATGCTCAGATTTAAACGTTTACGACATAACTGTCATACTGAAATTAGTGAAATTCATGAAATGATAAAGTTTTCTCATTATGAACAGTAACAGAAGATGAAATCTTTTCAGAAACGTTGTAGCTATATATGCTAACGTTAGCTCAAAACACCATTCAACTGACAGCCTTTGTTGTGTTTGACTGCTAGCTTTTAGCTAAGCTAGCAGTCATTTTAGAAAGGTTTTAGCTATCTATGATTGTTTGATGCTAACGTTAGCTAAAAACACCACCCAACTGCCTTTGTTGTTTTTGATGCTAACTTGTAGCTAAGCTAGCAGTGAACCAACTTTGTTGTGTAGTAGCTTAGTAACTGAGTAGGTCAAAATTTACTGGGTTGACATTACAGAAGTCGTTAGCATCTTATATGCTACTTGTCGTTAAGCGACGCGTGCGTGACTCAGATCTCTCCTCACATCAGGCAGCGACAACGCTACAAAGAAATTAAGAAAAGAAGATGCTGAACGAATGTAAAAGGGAGGCATGTATGGCAATGCGTGTATGAATGGGAATGCAGGGTTCAATTTAATATGATTAATAATAATAATAATAATAATAATAATAATAATAATAATAATAAATCCTTTATTAGTCCCACATGTATAGTATCAGTTCATAACAGTTATCTCAAACCTTCAGGTTCTTTTCAGATGTTTAGAATTTTTTACTGGTCCCTATGTCAAAAAAACGTTGGAAACATAGTTTTTTTAAACATAATTTCCAAAAATGTTGAAACAAGAGCGTGACGGCTTGTCAGCAATCTGAAATCTGTATTGGCCGATGAATTAATATTAAAAAAAATATAATTAAAAAGGGACAACACCATGTTGTCCACCAGAGGACGCTCTACAACGTCCCTGTTAGTGATGGTGTTGCATAGTCTGTCCACCAGAGGACGCTCTACA
>NC_048409.1:29942616-29944096 GCF_013103735.1 Etheostoma cragini
TTATTATTATATTTCATGTGCATGTTGTTGTGTTTGTTGAGCGGATCAATAATCTTATTTTATCTTTATTTTAATCATCAACATTTCTCAGTCACGCGTCATTTTAGTTTAAATCTGATGAACAGTCTGACAGCTGATGGATGATGAAGATGATGAAGATGATGAAGATGATGATGAAGATGATGATGGTGGTGGTGGTGATGAAGGTGGACTGCAGTGTTTACTGCAGAGTCCCCAAACTGATGTAATTGAACATAATCTGATTATCAGACTGGATCGATGGAGGACACTGACTCTGCTTAGCCCTGTGTGTGTGTGTGTGTGTGTGTGTGTGTGTGTGTGTGTGTGTGTGTCTCAAGATAAACTAGCTTTGTACACTTTAGAAGACGTTTTACAAATAGTTGAAAATCTAGCTCATCACTTATAACTTTTACGTTACTATCCACCGCGGTGTATTCGGTAATATTGGAATAACTACCCAATATGTACCCAAATTATAATTCTGTTGGTTTGAGCGCGTGCTCGTGAAGTGTGTGAATCCCGAATTGTAGGATACATCAAAATGAATAATGCAAATGTGTCGTGTGTGTCTGTCTGTGTGTACAGGTTAGAAAAACGGGAAAAAACATTAAATTTAGAGATTTTTCAATGAGATTCCGCACGCAGGAGTATTAACGGGAGCGAATAGTAAACGCGGTTCTATCCTTGGATAAAACGAGTGTAGACGTTGAGTCAAACGGACAAAGCTGTTAAATCAAAATAACTGAAAGTGAATAAACCCACAGAGTGACCTCAAATCATCATTAAATAAACATAATGTCTTTGGTAACGTGGCGCACGCCATACTCCATAGAGAAAACACACAATTAAAGAATAAATCGACAGAAGGAGGGTAGACTTACATTGACAGCAGGTCTGGAGGGTCTGCTCGGTGTCCGCCGGGTCGGGATCGATCGATCGGGGGTATCCAGCTGTGCGTCCCGGCGGGCGGGCGGGGGTAGCAGAACTAGGCGCGGGGCGGGTCCGTACGGGAATGTGGGGGTACCCCGTGTCTTTCTGTGTGTGTGAGAGGTGTGACAGTGTCCTGCTGCTGACTCACACACACACACACACACACACTCACACACTCACGCACCTTCCGGTTAGCACCGCAGCACCGGGAGCTCTGGTGATTAACGGCCCGTGTCAGGGCTCGGCCCCCGGCTGTAAATCTCCGGGAGTAACGGCGGAGCACCGGGACGGCCCCGGTGGTCTGGGAAGTCTCCCCGGTCTCGGGGCTGGGGATAAGTAACGAGCCCCGAAATAAAGTCCCGTGGTAATATTTAAGTTATTAACGGGAAGTGTTGCAATTACAGCCGAGACAGGAACTCACGCACGCGCGGAGATAAAGAAGCAGCAGCGACGCTTTCTGGTTTTAATCTGCGTCAAAGGCGCAGAAAGCGATAAAAAGATAAGTTACAGCTGTGTGTGTGTGTGTGTG
>NC_048409.1:29944196-29945728 GCF_013103735.1 Etheostoma cragini
AAGGAGCTTTAAGGCTTTTATTGTGAAGATGGTTTGGGGCTTTTATTGTGAATGAGTTTAAATTAGAAGGAGTTTTGGGGATTTTAATGTGAAGGATTGTTAGAACTTTTATTGTGAAGAAGGGTTGGACTGCTTTTTCACAATAAAAGCCCTACATATCCTTCACAATAAAAGCCCTTTAGCGCCTTGAAAATAAAAGCCCTAAATCCCCTTCACAATAAAAGCCCTAAATTCCCTAAATGAATAAAAAATATTAAAAATAGCAACAAAAATGTTAAATAAAACAGACAAAAACTGTTTTTTTTTAAAGCGACAAAAACGTAATTTTTTTAAAAACATGCCCAACCCCCCCTCCTCCCCCTCCCCCCCTCCCTCATTGAGACACCACATGAAGAAGAACAGAAAGCGGACACGGAAGCTGGTTTTAGTTATTTTTATTTTTTTACTTTTTATGTCTCATGTCCAGCGTTTCTTCTTCTACTACAGGACGCGCTGCACACAGGTGAGTCAGCACAGGTGAGTCAGCAGAACACAGAGCCTCTGGCGCGCCGTGATGACATCATCCCACTGCGCCGAGGCCCGGAGAGTTTCGGATGAAGTTGCAGAATTCAGCGTCTCAAAGTAACTAAAGTAACTAAAGACACTAGTAACGACAGTAACTAGTAACTAGTAACTACAGTAACCAAAGTAACTTGTAGCATGAAAAGTAAAGACTCTGGACTGCAGGACTGCAGTACTGCAGTAATGGAGTAAATGTACTTAGTTACTTTCCATCTGGTAATCAGACTCGTTCTGTCTCCACACCGCAGAGCGTCCTTTCTTCCTACGCTCCGACGCTGCCTTCAGGTGCCACTGGGTTCATCGGAAAACACAGAACACAGCGTCGTCATGCAGAAGAAACTGATTTTTACATGATTTCCTGACAGGACTTGAAGGCAGCGCGGTTGTACTTCGCGGTTGAATTTGAATAAAATAATAAATTATATTAAAACATTTTGATCAGAATTTGTTCTCTTGTGAGTGATTTTAGGACCAAAGAATGAAATCAATGTGATTTCACTGTCCACGTGATTTCACTGTCCACGTGATTGCGTGGTCAAAGTGATTTCATCTTCAACGTGATTTCATCACCTTTAAAAAACAACGTTTACCAGTGAAAAGCTGTCAGCATGCTGAGGGACTTTTTTCTCACTTCTGATTTTCTGCCGGGACGTGAACGTGATTTCGGGCCGTGTGAACGTGATTTCGGGCCGTGTGAACGTGATTTCGGGCCGTGTGAACGTGATTTCGGGCCGTGTGAACGTGATTTCGGGCCTTGTGAACGTGATTTCCGCCCGTGTGAACGTGATTTCGGGCCGCGGCTGCAGAAGTAGGAGCGAAGACAGAAAGGACGCTACGTCACAACGTTACAATCCCCAAAAACCTGGAAGACTTCCTCAGAGGCAGCACGGTGGAATGTGATTGGTTCCTTCCATCCGTCCATCATCCATCCATCCTTCATTCATCCATCCTTCATCCATCCATCCTTCATC
>NC_048409.1:29945828-29949198 GCF_013103735.1 Etheostoma cragini
CCCCCCCCCCCCCCCCCCATGCATGCATCGCAGAAAGTATGAGCGATTATTTATCTGTCAACATGCAAATATTTGTGTTTTTAAATGTGTGTGACGTAGAAAAACGACGCGTCTTTGACGGGTTCTTGCGTCCATTTATTCTGAAGGGTTCTTTTATTTTGGCGGTGTTCCTGCGTCGGCTGATGAGAGGCGACCGAGTTTCCCCCCAAAAAACAAAAAAAAACATCTTTTCATGAAGTTAAAACAGACAATCTGCGGTCTGAGCGGATTTATAATTAATAATTATTAATTAATAATAGTTGTTGGTTTTATTTTGTTAAATTATTAAATTAAAATTAAATTATTTACAGATTAAATTCTGGGGAAAAAAAACAATGAAGGCACAAATGATCCTCCGTACCTGCAAAACACACTGAAACATTAACATTAATATTATTATTATTAATATAATTATTACATGACTGGGAAGGCAGTGATGGATCGTTAGTACACAGCTGTGTGAAACAGGAAGTGGAATTTTGGCTTTTTTGGGAAACCCGGTGAGTGACGTCTGAGAGGAGGAAAGAGTCGGAGAGGCGGATCGGACAGGTGGGCAGTGAACTGCTCGTCTCAACGCCTGAACGCCTCATTATCTATATCTACATACATCTACAAATATCTGCACCTGAACGCCTCATTATCTATATCTACATATATCTACAAATATATGCACCTGAACGCCTCACTATCTATCTCTCTCTCTCTCTCTATGTATATATATATATATATATATATATATATATATATATATATATATATATACATACATAGAGGGAGAGAAAATGCCGGCAGTCATAATGAAGAAAAGAATTGTTAAAGAAAAAATGTTTAAAAAGTGGATTAATTTCATTTAAGAGCGGCAAAAAACGTTGAAATAAATGAAAAAAAATGAATTAAAAACATAAAATATAAAAAGCGTTAAAGTGTCGAGAGAGAAAAGAGAGGGTGAACAATGAAGAAATTTAAGATAATTTAAGAAAAAGTTGGAGAAAGATGCAAAAACGCTTGAAAAAAACATCAAAAAAACTAATTTGAAAAAAAGTGGAAAAGTATTTAAATAATCAACAAAAATGTAGGGAAAACCGCAAAACTCATAAACAAAAACATTTGTTAAAAAGTGGCAAAATGTCAAGAAATAAAGCGACAAAAACCACGAAAAACAAACAAAAATATTAAAAAAACTGGAAAAAACAAAGCTTTGACAAAAACTGACTCACATAAGGTTGGAAAAAATAATTAAATATAATAATTTAAAATAAAATACAAAAAGCCACAAAAATGTTAAATAAAAACAGAAAAAAATATGAAGAAAAAAACGACAAAATTTGGTTATAAAGCACTTTAAAAAACAGAAAAACGTCTGTTTGAAAACTGTCGGAAAAAATGACAAAAATGTAAAAATAAAATTAACGATAACATTGGACCTGAACGTCTGAAACCACGATGTTTCGGGCCGGCTCGGATCGCGTTAACGACGACGAACTCGTTGTGTTTTAACGTGACAATCTACAGAATTCGAAGGAGAAATATAAAAAACAACGTAAAAAAACGTAAAAAAGAGACGAGCGGCAGTTTGGGCGTTGAGACGATGTCGGAGGGAAACCGTTTTTGGGGCAGTGCGACGCAGGGCAGTGTTTCAACATGTCACTACATCCTCCCGTCAGCCGACACCTGAACGCAACACCTGAACACCTGAACGCAGCACCCGAACACCTGAACGCAACACGGCCATAGAGAGGACGCCGATGATGCTCCACACTCAGTCAGTCTGCTTCCATTAGTCGAATAATTGGATGTTTTGGACTAACAAGTAAAACTCGAAACGTCCTCAGCGTCCTCTCCGGCTGCGAGAAGCAGAAAAGCTCCCGATTCCCAGGTTTCCTCAACGCATCACGAGCAAAGAGCTCCAGGCTGCACGATAAATGTGTTTAATACATGTTTATATATAGAGATATAATGCGTTTGAATGCAGGCGTAAACGCTTAAAAACAACTCTGGGTTGTTAAAAATAACAACCTGAGTGAAAATAAACGTAATATTTGATTAGTGTCGAGATTTTTAGGGTTGTTGGTTCCAAAAAAACAGGAATCAAGCAGGAAGTAAAGATCAGGGCCACACAGAATCTGCAGAAATTAGTAGAAATCTGCAGAAATCTTTACACAACCCAAAGAGAAAACTCAGAAAAACAGCAGATTTTCCACAAATTGAAAAAGAAATTCAGAGTACACGTCAGAATACTCAGGGTACACGTCAGAATACTCAGAGTACACGTCAGAATACTTAGAGTACACATATAGTATTTGTCACCTTGCATCTAACAGAATACTTAGAGTACACGTCAAAATACTCAGAGTACACGTCAGAATACTCAGAGTTCACATATTGTACATGAACTACATTTCCATCCAAAGCAGGAAAACACTCCTGTTTTAACCAAAAAATGTAGAAATAAATCCACAGATTCTGTAAAAATGACATAAAGCCTCTCACTGTGAAATAATACAATATTAATAATAATATAATAATAATAATAATAATATAACTAATCCCAGAAACATTTTAATAATCAGCCATCAACAAAAACAACCAATCACGAAGCTGCTGCGGTACTACCGACCAGAGCCCGTCCGATTTATCTGCCGATATAACAGATATTACGCATTTCCCGATCTATCGGTATCGGCACTCTCTGAAGAAACTACAATATAAGACATGTTTTAAGTTATTTCTACTTTGTTGTTAAGTCCATAATTCCTCATGTGTTCATTCATAGTTCTGATGCTTCAGAGATAATCTACTATGGAAACAGTCCTGAAGATAAATAAAGGATCTCATTGGATGAGAAGGGGGGTCCAAACTTTTGGCCTGTGCTGTGTATCGGCCGATATATCGGCATATTGGATTTTTAAATAACCAAATATTGGAATCGGCCTTAACGACCCTTTATCGGCCGGGCTCTGCTACAGACGCCGTGTCCGCCATTTGTTTTTAAAGGGCACCAATCAGGGATTGCGATGCAGCCCGACTGCTTCGCAACAACCGGTCGAGTCCGCAAAACATACAACCGCGTTTCTAAATAAAGGACGCCGCGTGCACGCTGGAGGATCTGGACTACACGCCGCGGTACTCACGAACACAGTCACATCGTTGGCAAACAATCGGATCACAAAAAACTGGTTCTGAGGTGTAAACTGCGTGTGAACGCCGCGGAAAGTTGGAACAACAACTCGGAAAGTCGGGATATACCCGATCGCAGGACCAATCTTGTCCTCCGGTTCCGAGTTGTTGCGTTCCCCTCGGCAGCTTTTTCATCGGCATTATCCGCGACTGC
>NC_048409.1:29949209-29952056 GCF_013103735.1 Etheostoma cragini
CCCCCCCCCCCCCCCCACCCACCCCCGAGAAAGAAAGAACATGTGGCACAAAACACAGGAAGCTCTTCTCTCTGATTGGACGAAGCGACACAGAGAAGAAGAAGAAGCGCGGCGTGTTGAAAGTGCGAAAGTTTTTGCATTCGTTCAAGATATGAAGTAAAGTTTTGTACATGGCTTTAAAGCTTCGGCGTTCGGCGCTCACAACGCTCGCAGAGACGTCTAGCCGTCTTTCAGGGCCGAGAAGATGAAGATGATGAAGATGATGAAGATGATGATGAAGAGGATGAAGACGACGTGGCGATGAAGAGTAGGTGTGCTAGCCTCCGGGCGCCATATCGCGGGGCTCTTTGCATAAAATGTAAATCATCGTCAACGTCCTGAAATTGTATTACTGTGTCATTTTGGAACAAGCCCCGCCCTCCTCCCCCCTCCTCCGCCCACCCCCCCCCCCTTACCCCGATCTCGCGTTCCGCGGAAGATTTAAAATGTATCAACATGAGCAAGAAGAAGATTTTTTTTTTAGCTTCCTTTTTTTTCTGTTTCCTGCGTCGTCGCCGGCGTGGTCGTCATGGCGTTGGTCGTCATGGCGTCGGTCGTCGTCGTGTGTGGTTGTAGTTGCTGAACAGGAGGAGTGTTAAAATGGGAGTTCGGCCTGCGGGGGGCGCTGCAGGCTATAATCCGTCCCGCTCTGTGAGGTCGTCGTCCGGCTCCTCCGCCGCCTCGGCGTCCGGCCGCTCCTCGCCGTTCATGGTCGGGCTCCGAGACGACTTCAGCAGCTTCTCCTCCAGCTCGTGCAGCGACGGCTCCTTGTACATGCAGACTGCAGGAGGAGGACAGGTAACGTTTAAATATCACGACTGTCTGATACTTGACAGATACTTTTAAATGAGGACGGGGGAGGATGTCAGCGCCGAAATACCTTCCCGCCGATATACCTTCCCGCCCATATACCTTCCCGCCGATATACCTTCCCGCCAATTTACCTTCCCGCCCATATACCTTCCCGGCAATTTACCTTGCCGCCCATATACCTTCCCTGCAATTTACCTTCCCGCCGAAATACCTTCCCGTCAATTTACCTTCCCGCCGAAATACCTTCCCGCCGAAATACATTCCCGCCGAAATACCTTCCCGCCAATTTACCTCCCGCTGATATACCTTCCCGCCGATATGCCTTCCCGCCGATATACCTTGCCGCCGATATACCTTCCCGCCAATATACCTTCCCGCCAATATACCTTCCCCCCCGATTTGCCTTCCTGCCGATATACCTTCCCTCCAATTTACCTTCCCGCCGATTTACATTCCCGCAGATATATATGTCTCCAGTTTGTGGTCCCCCTGCTTCCTGTCTTTGTGCTAAGCAATGCTAAGCTAGCTAGCTAGTTAAATACGTAGATAGATCTTAATGAAATGGGAAATTATAGTGATTACAGCACAGAAAATAAATATAAATAAATATTTGGAAACAATATACATAAATACAATAAACATGAAATAATACTAGGATAAAATACAAGAGTATTTGAATATATACAAGCTGGGAATACAAAAATGTGCAACTGCTTAAATAGATATGTAAATGAACCTATAGCATGACAGCTGTGTAAGAACCAGGACAGATGTTCATGGCTGCTACACTTGGTCTTCTTCACGTGGTTCCCCTGCTTCCTGTCTTTCTACTAAGCTATGCTAAGCTATGCTAGGCTAGGCTAACCCTGTGGCAATCTATCTCTGCCTGGAGGGGGGGGGTGTCACCTTCGATGGGCCGGGGGACGAAGTGCGAGCACGGCTTGGTCTTCTTCACACGGTTCCCCTTCATCACCACACCGTCCTTGTTGAGGCCCAGGAACCAGGCCCGGCCCGACTCGTGCTGCCTGTACAGCGTCGACGAGTAGATCACGTAGTAGTTCTCAAAGACTGACTCCTTAAACTTACACTCAGCTGTAAAGATGTCCTGAAACAAACACACACAGACAGACACACACAGGGACACACAGTCACACACACACAGTTTAATTGTGTGGGCTTTTATTGTGAAGGAGCTACAGTACATAATAGCAGAGTTTGCTCCATCACTCGAAAAGAAACCTCCTAATCTGGAAAAACTAAATCATCAGACAGGCAGAGAGACCGGCAGGCAGGCAGACAGACAGATGTTCTTACTGATGTGTAGAGGTATCCCTCTGCATTCATGGCCATGTAGAGTCCGGCCTTCACTCCCTGCATGGCCACAACCCTCAGACCCACCGGGATCAGGTTAAACAGCGCTGCAGACAGAGACAGGCAGAGAGAGAGACAGAGTCAGAGACAGAGAGACGGTATATTCCAATAAACTCTTAATTGCCCCATTTACATGTGGAGATACGATGCTCTATACACGCTAAAAGTAGTGATTATTTACATGGAGTCTGGTGGAGATATGCTGCTCTATACACGCTAAAAGTAGTGATTATTTACATGGAGTCTGGTGGAGATATACTGCTCTATACACGCTAAAAGTAGTGATTATTTACATGGAGTCTGGTGGAGATATGCTGCTCTATACACACTAAAAGTAGTGATTATTTACATGGAGTCTGGTGGAGATATGCTGCTCTATACACACTAAAAGTAGTGATTATTTACATGGAGTCTGAGAGAAACTGAGAGAAAAGAGAGAGAGATGGAGGGATGAGGTAATCCTCAAGGACAGAGAGTGTGGGAGAGGATGAAGAGGAGGAAGAGGAGGAAGAGGAGGAGGAAGAGGCCTGTGGCGATGGCTGCTGTTAATCCTCCTTTATTTAACTCAGAAACACAGATGATCTGAGAGAGTGGGAGGGAGAGAGGGAGAGGGAGAGAGAGAGA
>NC_048409.1:29952156-29955200 GCF_013103735.1 Etheostoma cragini
CACACACACACACACACTGAGATGCTAGGCTCCGTGCTGCAGAGCTTTTACTACTGTCTGTCACTCTAAAAACTCTCTGAGCACATTTATTATTCAGATGGAGTTACACAAGGACCTCTTTCCTCCCTTCATCTTCCCTCCCTTCATCTTCATCTTCCTTCATCTTCCCTTTCTTCACTCTTCTTCTGCAGATGATCTGTGTTCTTGAAGCGGGACTTCATATGTTTTTGTGTCTGACAGCAACAACAATCTTCAGTATTTAAGGCGTCAGTTTGCATCAACTTAAAGTGATTGAAACAGCCTCAAAATCACAAAACCACCAGACTCCACGTAATTAATCTGTACCATGGAGTCTGGTGGAGATATGCTGCTCTATACATGCTAAAAGTAGTGATTATTTACATGGAGTCTGGTGGAGATATGCTGCTCTATACATGCTAAAAGTAGTGATTATTTACATGGAGTCTGGTGGAGATATGCTGCTCTATACACGCTAAAAGTAGTGATTATTTACATGGAGTCTGGTGGAGATATGCTGCTCTATACACGCTAAAAGTTGTGATTATTTATATGGAGTCTGGTGGAGATATTCTGCTCTATACACGCTAAAAGTAGTGATTATTTACATGGATTCTGGTGGAGTTTGGTGATGGTGATTTCAGGGATGTACATTCTGTACAAAATTACAAAGTAGTATGTGTCACTCCATTAGAGACTCAAAGTCTCTCTACAGGTGAGCAAACGCGCACACGCACACACGCACATACACACACACAAACACACACACATGACAATGTGGGCCAGAAGGACTAATTTCCGGCCAAAAAGACGAAAATACAGAGAGCTAATGTGGAGCAGGCTGCTGTGCTACTTAACATTTAGAGAGAGAGAGACAAAGACAGACAGGAATATCACAACTAGAGCTGCAAATAATTGCCAACTATTTTGATAATCGGTAATCAAAGTTATTTTTCATACAAAATAACATACATAAACATGTGTTTTCGGCCTCTCAGATGTGGAGATTAGCTTCTCTTTTCTGTTTTAAATCTTAACAAACAAATATCTAAAAATACCAGCTAAAAGTAGTGATTATTTACATGGAGTCTGGTGCAGATATGCTGCTCTATACACACTAATAGTAGTGATTATTTACATGGAGTCTGGTGGAGATATTCTGCTCTATACACACTAAAAGTAGTGATTATTTACATGGAGTCTGGTGGAGATATGCTGCTCTATACACACTAAAAGTAGTGATTATTTACATGGAGTCTGGTGGAGATATGCTGCTCTATACACGCTAAAAGTAGTGATAATTTACATGGAGTCTGGTGATGGTGAGTTCAGGACTGTTTATAGAAAACTACAAGTATGTATCACTGCAAGAGACTCAAACACTCACGCACACATGCATAAGTGCACCCCCCCCCATGTTAAAATAACTGTATAATCCAGAGATATATATATATATATTTTGATAGAGATGTTTCTCTGCAGGAAGCTATATTTAAAGGCGTTTGTGTGACTTGGAAACACCTCGTCATCACATCCGTTAAAACCTGAGACGTGCTAACGAGCCGAGTCACGTTCACTGGTCACAGATTAAAGAAGAACGAGAAGAAGTCTCACGGATTCATTTTGGGATGAAAGCCCCCAAAAAATAAATACAGACGCTACAGAAGTCTCTCGTTAGCATCTCGTTAGCATCTCGGAGGCTACTTCAGACATTACAGACGTCTCTCGTTAGCATTTCGTTAGCATCTAGTTAGCATCTCGGAGGCTACTTCAGAAGTTACAGAAGTCTTTTGTTAGCATCTCGTTAGCATCTCGGAGGCTACTTCAGAAGTTTTCAGAAGTCTCTCGTTAGCATCTCGTTAGCATCTCGAAGGCTACTTCAGACGTTACAGAAGTCTCTCGTTAGCATCTTGGAGGCTACTCCAGACGTTACAGAAGTCTCTTGTTAGCATCTCGTTAGCATCTCGGAAGCTACTTCAGACGCTACAGAAATCTTTCGTTAGCATCTTGTTAGCATCTTGGAGGCTACTTCAGACATTACAGAAGTCTCTTGTTAGCATCTCGTTAGCATCTCGGACGCTACTTCAGAAGTTACAGAAATCTTTCGTTAGCATCTTGTTAGCATCTTGGAGGCTACTTCAGACGCTACAGAAGTTATTTGTTAGCATCTTGTTAGCATCTCGGAGGCTACTTCAGACGCTACAGAAGTAATTTGTTAGCATCTTATATGCTACTTGTAGCGACCCAGGTCTACCCCCCTTCCCTTGGACCCGCGGCGGTCGCCAGGTATATTAAGAAATATACATACCTGCTCCCACAATTTTCCACCATCTAATGAGCTTGTATGATTTATTTTTTGTTAAACGAATAGCTTTAACGAATAGCGCGGCGGCCCCGCGGCGGCCCTGCGGCGGCGCTAGCCGGGATTCGAACCCACCTGGTTTCCGGCGCACCGGCCTCTTCTTGCCGCTGCAGAAGCGAACCTTGCTGAAGACGCTGAAGATGTGTCTCTCACACAGGGGCCGCGGGTCCTTGGTGGGACTGCTGCGTCTCTGATTGGTCGGGACCTTTTCGTTGTTGGCCTCGCGGGCCCGACGCCGCTGGCGGATCAGGGAGCTGGCGATGGCCGCCGCCATGGGGGGGGGGGGGGGGGGGGGGGGGGGGGGGGGGGGGGGGGGGGGGGGGGGGGGGGGGGGGGGGGGGGGGGGGGGGGGGGGGGGGGGGGGGGGGGCGAGTCCACCGAGCGCAGAAGGACCAGGACCAGGTTTTACTCCATGGTTAGAAAGAGGAAACCCACGCGTCTCGACTTCAGCGTCACAATCGAAGGAAAGCACGTCCCGGGCGTCATCGCCGACGACGTCCCCGAGGAACCACGCCGCGGCGGTAACCGGGGCAACGGTCGCTAAGTGCAGACGTGTGTGATGTTTGTTGTGCGTTTACAGCAGAGGAGAAGCTGCAATCATCAGTCAGACATGAAGGAATGCTACACACACTGCTTTGTGTGTGTGTGTGTGTGTGTGTGTGTG
>NC_048409.1:29955300-29956935 GCF_013103735.1 Etheostoma cragini
TTTTAGCGTGTATAGAGCAGCATATCTCCACCAGACTCCATGTAAATAATCACTACTTTTAGCGTGTATAGAGCAGCTGCTCGGCTTCAGTTACATGTAGTTGTTAATTAATTTCAGAGTTTGTGACCTGTTTCACATCTTTCCGGAAACTGTCCATCTGTTGGCTGTCGACCCGAGAGTAGACATGTCCTCCTGGTTGTCCTCCTGGTTGTCCTCCTGGTTGTCCACCGCTCGCAGCTCGTGGAGGATTTGTTGAATTTGAGCAGTGTTGATGGTTTCTAAGACCCGCTGGCGGGTCACGTGACGCCACACATCAACTAACCTATCAACTCTCTCTCTCTCTCTCTCTCCCTGTCCCTCCCTGTCTGTCTCTCCCCCTCTCCCTCTCTCTCCCTGTCCCGCCCTGTCTCTCTGTCCCAGGAATGGTGCAGAAGTTGGACCAGAAGCTTCCGGTAGCTAACGAGTACCTGCTGCTGTCGGGCGGGGTGCGTGAGGGCGTGGTGGACATGGACGTGGACGAGCTGAGCGTGTCCTCCCGGGGGACGGACTACGACATGGACTTCACGCTGCTGGTCCCGGCGCTGAAGCTGCACGACCGCAACCAGCCGGTGACGCTGGACATGAGACACTCGGCGCTGGGACACTCCTGGCTCAGCCTGAGACTGTTTGATGAGGGGACAATCAACAGGTGATGATGACACACACACACACACACACACATACACAGAGACACACAAACACACACACACAGAGACACACACACAGACACACACGGAGATACACACACACACACACACACACACACACACACACACACACACACAGACAGAGACACGCGCACACACACAACCACACACACACACGTACACACACACAGACACGCACACACACACACACACGTACACACACACACACACACAGGGACACACACACAGACACACACGGAGATACACACACACAGACACACACAGAGACACGCGCACACACACACAACCACACACACACACACACAGACACACACACACACACAGAGACACACACACACACAGAAACATACACACACACACACACACACACACACACACTTTTCTAACTTTTCCTGTGTCCAGGTGGAAGGACTGCTGCACTGCATTGTCTAAATGTGTGTGTGTGTGTGTCTACATATGTGTGTGTGTGTGAGCGCGTGTCTATGTCTCCATGTTTGTGTGTGTTGTTTCTATGTAACTGTGTCCATGTGTCCAGGTGGAAGGACTGCTGCACCGTGGTGGACCACGTCAGCGGCGCGGTGAACTACTTCTTCTCCCCCACGCTGGTGGCGGACTGGTTCCACCAGGCGGTGTCGCTGGTGCTGCTGGAGGTGCAGAAGAAGCCCCAGAGGGGGGTCCCGCGGGTGGAGAAGGTGCAGCGCAACGGCACGGTGGTCTCCGTCATCCTGGGCGTGGGCAGCAGCCGCATGCTGTACGACATCGTCCCCGTGGTGTCCTTCAAAGGCTGGCCCGCCGTGGCCCAGAGCTGGCTCATGGAGAACCACTTCTGGGACGGCAAGATCACGGAGGAGGAGGTGATCTCGGGCTTCTACCTGGTCCCCGCCTGCTCGCCCAAGGGCCGCAAGGAGAACGAGTGGCGGCTGTCCTT
>NC_048409.1:29957035-29959003 GCF_013103735.1 Etheostoma cragini
ACCCGTCCTCGCTCCTAGCTCCCCGGACACCCGTCCTCGCTCCTAGCTCCCCGGACACCCGTCCTCGCTCCTAGCTCCTCTTTTCAACGTGCGTTCCGACCATTCTTCTTCTTCTACTACTGATATGAGGCGGTCAACAATCAGAAGCAACAGTGAACATGTGTTTACATTCTGTGCAACATTACATCGTCATCTCCAGTCTACGATCTGGTTTCTATGGTTACGTTCTGGTTTCTATGGTTAGTTAGTTTCAGTAAGACATTAGTACCGCCGTCGTCCCGCGGGACAAAGACATTCCTCAGAGGGACAAAATCCACCTTCAGACAGAACTGTGTCCCTGTGTGTGTCCTGTGTGTGTGTGTGTGTGTGTGTGTATGTGTGTGTGTGTGTGTGTATGTGTGTGTGTGTCCAGTGTGTGTGTGTGTGTGTATCTGTGTGTGTGTGTGTGTGTGTGTATCTGTGTGTGTGTGTGTGTGTCCTGTGTGTGTGTGTGTGTCCTGTGTGTGTATCTGTGTGTGTGTGTGTGTATCTGTGTGTGTGTGTGTATCTGTGTGTGTGTGTGTGTGTGTGTCTGTGTGTGTGTGTGTGTGTGTGTGTGTGTATCTGTGTGTCCTGTGTGTGTGTCTGTGTGTGTAACAAGCGAATTCCCGCTGCCTCAAGACTCCCAGAATGCACCTGAACGCACCTCCCTGTGGGGCCCTTTAATCTCCTCCATTAATCTCTAAGTGAGTCTCCGTCTTCAAACGTCTCGATATTTTTGTCCTAAACTCAAAAAGACATTCGGTCTCCGAGGACATGAGACACAGAAGCAGGAAGTCTGCGTGCGAGAGTCTAAAAGAAAATAATTACATTTTCTGTCATTTGTGTGTTAAAACTGGACTTATTGTAAAGTACCGTAACCGTGGAAACAGCAGCTCCATCCTAAAGGTGGATTTTCCGTCGCCTCGTCCTCCAGGTTATTATTATTATTATTATTATTATTATTATTATTATTATTATTATTATTATTATTATTATTAATAATAAAAGGCATTGAGCAGGTGTAGAAACCACAGCAGGGCACACAGTGAAGGAGACAGGAAGAGAGGGATAGAAAAATAAAAAATAAAACTGTGGCAGACACAACGAGACGATCACTTCACAGATTTTCAAAATAAAGGTCTGTAATGAAGGAGGCGGAGAGCAGGGTACCCGCGGGGTCACAGTCCCACTTAAGACCTTTTAGACCCCTTAGGGACGCTTTAAAAGACCTTAAGGGGGCAAATAGAAGGAAAAGGTTTCAAACCGTAAAAGAAACGTATAGTTACAAGGTGACGTAACCATGGAAACAGCACCAAAAAAATTTGCGAACAAAAGGCAAGAATAACGCATCCTTTCTGGTGCGACATTTTGCGGCTTTTGACCCATTTTAAAAAGCCCATAATGTCACAGAAATGTATTTTTCTGGGATTTGAGGGTTATTTCGTGTCTCTGGTGCTTTTACACACACACACACACACACACACACACACACACACACACACACACACACACACACCTGACTTATGGCCGACTTTAGGGCCGATATGATTGGTCGGCGAGGGATTTTAAAGAAGTATTTACAGAGAGACGTTCCCCTGGGAAAAAGTTTGAAAAAAACGTTGAAAACAAATAAATTAATAAAACTATTTCTGATTCAGGTCTTGGTCTCGTTGGTCACTTTTAAAACCCTGCAGGTACCCTGGGAAGGCCAAGAGGAGGAGAAGAAGAAGAAGAAGAAGAAGAAGAAGAAGGAGAAGGAGAAGGAGAAGAAGATCCCAGTCTCTCAGAAGAAGAAGAAGAAGAAGATCCCAGTCTCAGAAGAAGAAGAAGATCCCGGTCCCAGAAGAAGAAGAAGATCCCAGTCTCAGAAGAAGAAGAAGATCCCGGTCTCAGAAGAAGAAGATCCCGGTCTCAGAAGAAGAAGAAGATCCCGGTCCCAGAAGAAGA
>NC_048409.1:29959103-29962559 GCF_013103735.1 Etheostoma cragini
TCTGTCTCTCTGCCATCCCGTCTGTCTCTCTGCCATCCCGTCTGTCTACAGACTGTCCCGTATGTCTCTCTGCCATCCTGTCTGTCTCTCTGCCATGCAGTCTGTCTACAGACTGTCCTGTCTGTCTCTCTGCCTTCCCGTCTGTCTCTCAGCCATCCTGTCTGTCTCTCTGCCTTCCCGTCTGTCTCTCAGCCTCTGGTGGGTCTAGTTTAGCGACTGCAGAGGTTTTACAGAGCCCGAGTAGACGTCATGTTAAAGTTCCGGTTCTCCGTCAGCTGGTTCTGAGATCTCGAGGTTTCCGAGCACACCTGAAGGCATCGTTCCGGAGAGCGAGAAAGAAAAGAGACGGAGGGACGGAGGACACAGTCAGCTGTTCCTCAAACTCCTGGGTGACATAAAGAAGCCAAAATAACAACGTCACGTGAACGCACCATGACAGTTCGGCTTCAACTGAGCTACAGCAGAGAACTGCAGTTCCCAGAATGCATCAGACACACATCATTCATCGTCCCAGCTGTCTCTCTGCCCTCCTGTCTGTCTCCACCTGTTTATAACCCGTCCTGTCTGTCTCTCAACCCGTCCTGTCTGTCTCCACCTGTCTATAACCCGTCCTGTCTGTCTCCACCCGTCCTGTCTGTCTATAACCCGTCCTGTCTGTCTCCACCCGTCTATAACCCGTCCTGTCTGTCTCTCTGCACCCCATACCTGTCTCTCTTTTCTCCTGGCTGTCTCCATGACCGTTTGAAACCCTCATATCTGTCCCCTGTCCTCCTGTCTGTCTGTCTCTGTAGTCTACCTGCCCTCCTATCTCTCTGTCTCTCTCCATCCTCATATCTCACGTCTCATGTCTCCCATGTCCACATCTTTTTGTCTATTTATTTACCTGTCTCGCTGCAACACCCTGTCTTATACCTGTCTCACTCTCTCTGTTTTGCTGCATCAGGCAGCACACACACACACACACACACACACGCACACGCACACACGCACACACACACACACACACACACACACACACACACACACACACACACACACACACACACACACACACACACACACACACACACACACACACACACACACACACACACACACAGCACCCCATCCCATAATAACCACACCTAAAAGCTCCAGTGCAGCTGCTGCGTCCAGGATGATACCGCAGTACACTTCCTTCCTCCATCCCTCCACCCTCATGCCTCCCTCCATCCCTCCACCCTCATGCCTCCACCCTTCCCTCCACCCTCATGCCTCCCTCCATCCCTCCACCCTCATGCCTCCACCCTTCCCTCCATCCTACCTGCCGGCGGGGCCTTCTCCTTGGCCTCCAGGATGAGGTGAGCCATTCCGCTGCCTCGTCACAGATCCGCGCGCCCACTTCTCCTTCCTGAAGTCTCAAGTCAACAAGCGTCGAGGGTAGCGCGAGAGAGTAGAGAGGAGGAGAGGGAGGGGGGGGGTAAATCAGCCGCTGAAGGGGGGGCCGAGGGGTCGACACCGGCGCGAGAGAGTAGCGGGGACTTTCCGGGCTCCTTCTCTACAAACCCTCCTCGCGCACTGCGTCTCGTCCTGCGGACGGGGAGTCGGTCTCTGCCCGATGTGAGGAGAGTGCAGATCCGAGCCGCGCATGCGCCGCTTTGCTGCAGCTCACGTGACGTCACCGCCGGAGGAATTTTTGAAGGTGAGGCTGATGGGATGGATGGAAACTTATTATATCTGGGGGGCGTCTCCCGCCGCAAGGCATCATGGGAAGCTACGCAGGAGGTTATTGAACCCGCAACACAACGTCAGAATATTTATAATAAATTATAAAAATAG
This sequence comes from Etheostoma cragini, assembly GCF_013103735.1. NCBI lineage: Eukaryota > Metazoa > Chordata > Actinopteri > Perciformes > Percidae > Etheostoma > Etheostoma cragini. The sequence continues at coordinate 29,960,922 of NC_048409.1, forward strand.
AAATACCTAACTCAAAATACTTTAAAATAGTTTTTTAAAATACTTACTAATTTTAATAATAAATGAAAATGGAAAAAATAATAATTTAAATTTTTTATATATATATTATATATCATATTTATAAAAACAACAAACATTGGAAAAATCGCCAAATTACATAAAAAGTGGCAATAAAAAATTAAATCTAAAAAAGAAAAGAAATCGAAAGAGTTCAAAAACTAAAATTGTGAAAAGCGACATTAAAAAAAATAAAATTCGCTTTTTTAAATTTGTGAAAATTTTGAGATAAAAATGTAAAACCAACAAAAATGTCTCTGATGTGGATAGAAAGTGAAATGCACCTAGAAAACTACAAAAAAAATAAGAAGTGACGAAAGTGAGGAAACTAAATTTAAAGAAAATTAGAGAAAATAAATATTTGGGAAAAGTGAAATTTTCAAAAGAAATGTTTAAAATGTGTCGCATTTCGCAAATATTATTTACTTTAAAAAAAATTGGAAAAAAAACAGATAAAATATACAAAAAATACATAAAAAGCGAGAATTTCTTTTTTTTAGAATTGACAAAACAAGCTAGAAAAAAAAATTGAAAAAAAAGTGTTGAAAATCAAAATATTTATGAAAAGTGATTTTAAAAAATTGAGATTTTTTTTTCTTCTGAAAAGCGACATAAGCAAAAAAACTGAAAAAACAACAACCTTGAGTTAAAAATGTAAAACAAAAATGTCTCTGATGTGGATAGAAAGTAAAATGGATGTAGAAAACTACAAAAAAAACAGATCAGAAGTGACAAAAGTGAGGAAACTAAATTTAAAGAAAAAAAAATTGGAGAAAATAAATATTTGGGAAAAGTGAAATTTTCAAAAAACTATTTTAAAATGTGTCGCATTTTGCAAATATTTACTTAAAAAAAATAAAAAAAAGTTGATACTTTGACATACAAAAAATACATGAAATGCGAAAAAAAATCCAAAAAAGTGACAAAACAAGATAGAAAAAAAATATTGAAAAAAAGTGTTGAAAACAAAATATTTCTGAAAAGTGAAAAAAAAAAAAAAAATAATAAAATAATTTGAGAATTTGTTTTTTTGTGAAAAGCGACATAAGCGAAAATATGATATATTTGAGATTCGCAAAAAAAATTTAAAATAAAAAACCTTGAGAAACGAGACGAGCAGACGGGAGTTTGAGTTATTTTATCAAGTGCTATTTACAACATTACACATTACAATCACTGTGTTGCTATGGTAACAGCAATCGTTCAGACGACAGCTCCCATAATAAGCTTTAAAACTGTTTACAATGTTAACGGAGCAGGAGAACCCTTTACCCACCAGACTCCATGTAAATAATCACTAGTTTTAGCGTGTATAGAGCAGCATATCTCCACCAGACTCCATGTAAATAATCACTACTTTTAGCGTGTATAGAGCAGCATATCTCTACATGTAAATGGGTGAATTAAGAGTTTATTCCAACCAGACCAGAGTGGTGATTGTTGGAACAGTGGAAAGATGAACCAAGACGGCTTTATTTTGTTTCTGTCCACATTGAATGAAGTGAGTCTGGTGGAGATATGCTGCTCTATACACACTTAAAGTAGTGATTATTTACATGGAGTCTGGTGGAGATATGCTGC
>NC_048409.1:29962575-29963229 GCF_013103735.1 Etheostoma cragini
ACTAAAAGTAGTGATTATTTACATGGAGTCTGGTTGAGATATGCTGCTCTATACATGCTAAAAGTAGTGATTATTTACTTGGAGTCTGGTGGAGATATTCTGCTCTATACACGCTTAAAGTAGTGATTATTTACATGGAGTCTGGTGGAGATATGCTGCTCTATACACACTTAAAGTAGTGATTATTTACATGGAGTCTGGTGGAGATACGCTGCTCTATACATGCTAAAAGTAGTGATTATTTACATGGAGTCTGGTGGAGATATGCAGCTCTATACACGCTAAAAGTAGTGATTATTTACATGGAGTCTGGTGGAGATATGCAGCTCTATACACGCTAAAAGTAGTGATTATTTACATGGAGTCTGGTGGGTTTGGGGCAGTTCCACCAGAGCTGAGTGTCCCCAGGGGGCGCTCTCACCTCATCGCTCAGGAGGGCGACACCGTGGACCTGCAGTGTCTGGTTTCAGGAAAACCGAAACCCATCATCCTGTGGTCGCGGGTGGAGGAGGGCGGGGCGGCGGCGGGTCTGATGCCCGACGGCTCGGAGCAGACGGAGAGCTACGACGGCGTCCAGAGGATCAGCAACGTGACGCGGGAGATGAGCGGGACGTACCGCTGCCAGACGAGCCAGTACAACGGCTTCAACGTCAA
>NC_048409.1:29965442-29970275 GCF_013103735.1 Etheostoma cragini
AGGGACCACTAAGGTCTATATAAAGAGACTCCAGATCCAGTATTAGGGGACCACTAAGGTCTATATAAAGAGACTCCACATAGAGCACATGTTGGGTCTGACCCACATCCTCCAGATGTTGGGTTTTGGGAGCTCCCCATTGGCTGGGCTCAATCCGAGGGGCGGGACAAACGGCTGTCTTTCAAATCCCCCTCTGCACGCTATAGGACATCTCAACATAACAGTCACAGGCAACTTTATTTTGAAGGCGGATGACCAGTGGATGTACAGGTACTATTTCCGGTGGTTGTGTTAGGCGTGTGGCTGGGCTCGGTGGCTCGGCTCGGCTCGGCTCGGCTCAGAGGACCAGACCGGCGGTATCAGCTGTTTGTAGCGAACCTGCGAGCGCGGAGGAAAGATGGCGGCCCCCCCTGCTCTCTCCAGCCGGGCTGGCTCGGCGGGCAGCCTCGGGAACAGCCCCACCATGGCCGCCGGCAGGCTGCCCCACAGCGGCGGGCCCGAGCTGGACTTCAGGTCGGCGGCCCGCATGGAGGACCTGAACCGGCTCATCCAGGAGTTCAGCAAGCACGACCAGCGGGAGTACGACGACCAGCGGGCCCTGGAGATCCACACGGCCAAGGACTTCATCTTCTCCATGCTGGGTGAGGAGCAGAAACACCGGTATTTAAAGGGCAACTTCGGGTTTTTCCTTCACACCAGACTCCGTTCAAAAAACCACGACTTTAAGCGTGAGTGGAGCCAGCGGGTTTTCACATGCAAATCGGCAAACTATGTGTTGTTTCCCCCCAAAACTAGAGTTATGATTAGTGGAAAGTTAAAAAGACCATGCAAAGCTGCTTTTTGTGGTTTTATTTTGTGTCTGTCGAGTTTGTATTAAGTGGTTTTTACGATGCTTAAATTGTTGTTTATTTACATGGAGTCTGGTGGGCTTAGCGAACGAAATTTCGTGGATGTTTTAAAAAAGGATTTGACTCTTTATGAATAAGGTCGACTTTCATAGAAACCTTTCCATAATGTTAAATTAGCCTTTAACGTGGAAACGCACCATGCTTGACGGTAAACCGTGTTGTTGGTCCAGGTCTTTTGGTAGAAGGATGCTCGTGCAGACTCCTCAGATGCTCTCATGCACACACTGCGATTTATTTAAATATGTAAAGGAAGATTTAAGTTTAGTTTCTGGTAAAGGCGTGGAGGCAGATTAACGGCGCATGACTCTATTACGGAGCTGCAATGATGCATATTTAATCCCGCAGGGTGTGTTTGCTCCACCTGCAGAGCGAGCAGCTCCATCACAACAAGTGCATGTCCTCGACATCTGTTCTTAAAGGGCAACTTCGTTTTAATCCAACCTGGACCTTATTTTTGTCTATTTTTATATGCTATAAGTGACTGATGTGAACTAAAATGTTTAACATGAAACAGCCTCGAAATCACCAACACCAAACCTACCATGTAAATAATCACTACTTTTAGTGTGTATAGAGCAGCATATCTCCACCAGACTCCATGTAAATAATCACTACTTTTAGCGTGTATAGAGCAGCATATCTCCACCAGTAGTGATTATTTACATGGAGTCTGGTGGGTTTGGTGATGGTGATTTCTTTTTCATGTTAAACTAAAAGGATCTTACTCTTTAACTAAAAGGTCTATCTCTGTAGGGATCCATCCCATAATGTTGTCACACACTTAGAATAATAATCTGAGTCTGTCAGCCACAAAAAAGCAGTTTTAGTGGATGCAAACCAACGGTTTGGAGCTGTGTCCTTAGACCCAAATGCGTGGGACCAGGGTCCAGGTTGAAGAGGTATTTGAGTTAATTACTGTGGGCGTGCGTCAGACACAACAACTAGGGAGTCACGGTCCTGCAGGCTCCGTCCCCCTTCACATGTCCCACACTGAGCATCCCTGTTGGTACACTGTGTTGTTTTTGTGTGCGGGCCCCAGACGGCGGGTTTGTTGTCGCAGCCACATTCCTGCAGCGTTGTGTAAACCAGGTTAGCAGTCAGGCGTGGCTATCAGCGGCAGGAATGTGGCTGATATCGCTCCATCTGGCCTGGACGTCTCTGCACTCGCAACCAGCGTCCCTACGTCCTCCATCTTCGCTCCGTCTGGGACGCCGATTGGCTGAGCAGATAGCGGAGCAGCTGACTGGCGCACGACCTGAACCGGGCGATCTCAACGTGGCGCAGAGACTGGAGTAAAACCCTTATACACCTTTGCATCCTGTGCTCATCCATCATCAATCCCCGACACATTCGAGACTTTACTCCCCGAAAAAGACCCCATAAGTCGTGTTTTCCAGCTTCATTAGACCTGCATCTAGGTTCCTCATCAATCATCAATCCCAATCCCCGACACATTCAAGACTTTACTCCCCAAAAAAAGACCCCATAAGTCGTGTTTTCCGGCGTCTTTAGACCTGTATCTAGGTTCCTCATCAATCCCAATCCCAATCCCCGACACATTCAAGACTTTACTCCCCAAAAAGACCCCATGGGTTGTTTTTTCCAGCTTTATTAGACCTGTATCTAGGTTCCTCATCCATCATCAATCCCAATCCCCGACACATTCGAGACTTTTCTCCCCAAAAAAGACCCCATAAGTCGTGTTTTCCAGCGTCATTAGACCTGTATCTAGGTTCCTCATCAATCCCAATCCCCGACACATTCAAGACTTTTCTCCACAAAAACGACCCCATAGGTTGTTTTTTCCAGCTTCATTAGACCTGTATCTAGGTTCCTCATCCATCATCAATCCCAATCCCCGACACATTCAAGACTTTACTCCCCAAAAAGACCCCATAGGTTGTTTTTTCCAGCTTCATTAGACCTGTATCTAGGTTCCTCATCCATCATCAATCCCCGACACATTCAAGACTTTACTCCCCAAAAAAGACCCCATAGGTTGTTTTTTCCAGCGTCTTTAGACCTGTATCTAGGTTCCTCATCAATCATCAATCCCAATCCCCGACACATTCAAGACTTTACTCCCTGAAAAAGACCCCATAAGTCGTGTTTTCCAGCGTCATTAGACCTGTATCTAGGTTCCTCATCCATCATCAATCCCAATCCCCGACACATTCGAGACTTTACTCCCGAAAAAGACCCCATAGGTTGTTTTTTCCAGCTTCATTAGACCTGTATCTAGGTTCCTCATCCATCATCAATCCCAATCCCCGACACATTCAAGACTTTTCTCCCCAAAAACGACCCCATAGATCGTTTTTTTGAAAGAAAGATGTCAAATGAAAGTGACTAAAATGTGAAAAATTGTCAAAAAGTGACAAATAAAAACTATAAAAATTTGGGTAAAAAATGTCAAAAGTCTAAAAAACGTCAACAAACGTTGAAAAATTTACAAAAACATCGGAGGAGAAAACAAAATGGTGGAACAAGACGACCATGACCTTCAGAAAGGGTTTTCATTGAAATGTTGACTCGATGTCCTGTCTGCAGACGGAGGAGGAAGTGTTACCCCTTCACAATAAAAGCCCAGTGAACAGAAACCCGAAGGTGGACTCACCCCGAGAGCTGCTGGGGAGGACGTCAGGACCAACAGGAGACACCTGGACCAAGAAGACGATGAGTCACTCAACCGTTGTTACCAATTAGACTGTCAATAAAGGTATTTTAGTTTGAAATTCAGGGAAGTTGGATTTACAGACAGAGAGACAGAGAGACAGACAGAGACAGACAGAGAGACAGAGAGACAGACAGAGACAGAGAGACTGTAGTGATATGTCACAGTTAGGCTTCCGTAGCAGAGGTACATTGTTGAGCATGCGCGAGTCATCCAGCGGTTGTACAGTTACAAGCTGAGTAATAAAGCTGAGTCCTACAAGGTTTACTAAGAGTCCGAGTGGAATTCTTCATAGAAGATAGCCGTCCATGACATGTAAATGTAAATGTGCTGTATTTATATAGCGCTTTTCCAGTCTTAACAACTGCTCAAAGCGCTCCTACATCTACAGGAAACATTCACCATTCACACACATTCATACACTGTGGCCGGGGCTGCCGTACAAGGTGCCACCTGCTCATCAGATAAACATTCACACACATTCACACTCCGATGCGCAGCACCGGGGGCAACTCGGGGTTCAGTGTCTTGCCCAAGGACACTTCGACAATGACTGCAGGGGTGGGGATCGAACCACCAACCTTCCGATTGGCAGGCAACTGCTCTACCACTGAGCCACAGCCGCCCCGACATGGTGTCAGAAGTGGGATTGAGGACGCCTACTAAATGAGATATGGCAAAGTTCGGACCACCGGAACCTTTCGACTTCTCCCGCCCGGCGGACTGGCCTTTATGGCGCCGTCGCTTCGACCGCTTCAGGGTAGCATCCAAGCTGGACCGAGAGAGCGGAGAAGTACAAGTTAATACGCTTCTTTATGCCCTGGGGAGAGAGGCAGAGGCTATTTATGACTCTTTTGTGTACGAGAGAGAAAACGTCGAAGAAGCGGCAGACGAAGAAACTGTAGAGACTCATCCCGAGCTGGATTACATGACGGTAATGGCGAAATTTAGCGACCATTTTGTGCCTAAAAGGAACATTATCCATGACAGAGCTTGCTTTTATAAGAGAGTACAGAAAGCCGGAGAGCCAGTCGAAGCATTCGTTAGAAGCTTATATGAGCTAGCACAATACTGTGAGTTCGGAAACACTAAAGATGAACAAATCCGAGACAGGATCGTGATAGGTAGATTGGATCGAGATGTTTCCCAGAAATTACAGCTGGAGGCAGTAATTCACGCTTGAACGAGCTATTCAGATAGCACGCCAAAGTGAGCAAATCAAACAGCAGAGTGCAAGTTTGCGTGTGGAAC
>NC_048409.1:29970375-29971867 GCF_013103735.1 Etheostoma cragini
TACTCCTCTAAGCTGTCCTGTACGAATAAAGACCTAAAATGCCCCAAGAAATCTGAAAAATCAATATAGAAAACCATCAACAACAGAATTAGAATAAGAATTTCAGGATAAATTGAAATAGATAAGACAGTCTGAGGTCTGCGTGGAACCAGCTGAGTCCAGCTGCAGTCTGAGGTCTGCATGGGACCAGCTGAGTCCAGCTGCAGGCTGCCTGAGGTCTGCGTGGAACCAGGACCACCCAGGTGTGAACGCTGTGGTCTCAGGTGTGTTCAGCGGGGAGAATAAAGGCCGGTTCCTGTCCGCTGAACATGAAACGTCTGTCTGTTCGCTCAGGAACCTGAATGCACCGCGACCACAGCCTCTTGAGTTCACCTGAGTTCACCTGAGTTCACTTGAGTTCACCTGACTCTACCTGAGTGTACCTGAGTCTACCTGACTCTACCAGAGTCTACCTGAGTCTACCTGACTCTACCTGAATCTACCTGAGTCTATCTGAGTCTGCCTGAGTCTACCTGAGTCTACCTGAATCTACCTGACTCTACCTGAGTCTACCTGACTCTACCTGAGTCTACCTGAGTCTACCTGACTCTACCTGAGTCTACCTGAGTCTACCTGACTCTACCTGAGTCTACCTGACTCTACCTGACTCTACCAGAGTCTACCTGAGTCTATCTGAGTCTACCTGACTCTACCTGACTCTACCTGACTCTACCTGAGTTCACCTGAGTCCCCCCCTCTCTGTTTTCGTCCTCTGCAGGGTGAAGCTGGTTACCTTGGATACGACGGACTTCCTGGGGGGATTGGTTACCCTGGATACGAGGGTCACCAGGGCTCACCTGGAGAAAAGGTAACACCTGAAAGTGAAAAGATCAGACACGTTTTACAAAGTCCCAAAAGGTGACATAGACGGTTCCCAACGACGCTCTTTACAGGTAAAACAAAGGACCAGTTCACGGGTTTCTTTGAATTTTGGGCGTTTTATTCAATTTGTAGCATTTAAAAGAGAAAAGGTGAAAGAACGTTGAAAAAAGGGACAAAAATTATGGAAAAAAACAACAGAAATGTCAAAAAGAGTGCAGAAAAACAACGAAAAAGTCAGAAAAAGTGACAAAAACTTCAAGAAAAAGTCAGAAAAAGTGTTTTTTAACCCTCGTGGTGTAAAACTGACTTATTTTGGGTTTTAAAAACAAACCTGAAAAAACATTTTACTTCTTAATCTATTAATAAATATCGTCTTTATCTCAGTTTCCAACAGCTGAGATAACATCTATGTTCAGAGAATGCATCAGTCTCTACTAGCACACTATTAAACATGGACGTGGGGTTTGTTTTCATCATAAGTTATAATATAATTCATGTTAATAATCACCATGGAAACAACATGAGTGTCATATCCAGAATAATGTTCTGAATTGGTGACAAAAAGCCCACGAAAACGCAGTGAAATGGCGACAAAAAAGTGACAAAAAAGTCCTAGCGCTGTTAGATAAGA
>NC_048409.1:29971967-29976370 GCF_013103735.1 Etheostoma cragini
CAAATGTTGGGTGATTTATTCCTACTATCTGACAAATGTTTGGTGACTTAATCCTACTATCTGACAAATGTTGGGTGAGTTATTCCTGTAATCTGACAAATGTTGGGTGACCTATTCCTTATATATGACGAATGTTGGGTGATTTATTCCTACTATCTGACAAATGTTTGGTGACTTATTCCCGCTATCTGACAAATGTTGGGTGACTTATTGCTGCAATCTGACAAATGTTGGGTGACTTATTCCGGCTATGTGACAAATGTTGGGTGACTTATTCCTGTAATCTGACAAATGTTGGGTGACTTATTCCTACTATCTGACAAATGTTTGGTGACTTAATCCTACTATCTGACAAATGTTTGGTGACTTAATCCTACTATCTGACAAATGTTTGGTGAGTTATTCCTACTATCTGACAAATGTTGGGTGACTTATTCCTACTATCTGACAAATGTTTGGTGACTTAATCCTACTATCTGACAAATGTTGGGTGACTTATTCCTACTATCTGACAAATGTTGGGTGACTTATTCCTACTATCTGACAAATGTTTGGTGACTTAATCCTACTATCTGACAAATGTTTGGTGAGTTATTCCTGTAATCTGACAAATGTTGGGTGGCCTATTCCTTATATCTGACAAATGTTGGGTGACCTATTCCTTATATATGACGAATGTTGGGTGATTTATTCCTACTATCTGACAAATGTTGGGTGATTTATTCCTGCTATCTGACAAATGTTGGGTGATTTATTCCTGTAATCTGACAAATTTTGGATGATTTATTCCTGTAATCTGACAAATGTTGGGTGATTTATTCCTACTATCTGACAAATGTTGGGTGACTTATTCCTACTATCTGACAAATGTTGGGTGATTTATTCCTACTATCTGACAAATGTTGGGTGACCTATACCCGCTATCTCACAAATGTTGGATGATTTATTCCTGTAATCTGACAAATGTTGGGTGACTTATTCCTACTATCTGACAAATGTTGGGTGACTTACTCCTACTATCTGACAAATGTTGGGTGACTTATTCCCGCTATCTGACAAATGTTGGGTGACTTATTCCGGCTATCTGACAAGTGTTGGGTGACTTATTCCTGCTATCTGACAGATGTTGGGTGATTTATTCCTACTATCTGACAGATGTTGGGTGACTTATTCCTGTAATCTGACAAATGTTGGGTGACTTATTCCTACTATCTGACAGATGTTGGGTGATTTATTCCTACTATCTGACAAATGTTTGGTGACTTAATCCTAATATCTGACACATGTTGGGTGAGTTATTCCTTTAATCTGACAAATGTTGGGTGACCTATTCCTTATATATGACGAATGTTGGGTGATTTATTCCTACTATCTGACAAATGTTGGGTGATTTATTCCTGTAATCTGACAAATGTTGGGTGATTTATTCCTGTAATCTGACAAATGTTGGGTGATTTACTCCTACTATCTGACAAATGTTGGGTGACCTATACCCGCTATCTGACAAATGTTGGATGATTTATTCCTGTAATCTGACAAATGTTGGGTGACTTATTCCTACTATCTGACAAATGTTGGGTGACCTATTCCTGTAATCTGACAAATGTTGGGTGATTTATTCCTGTAATCTGACAAATGTTGGGTTACAAACTTATTCCCGCTATCTGAAAAGAGGCTAAACTGTCTGATGTTGCTATTTTTTAAGTTACTTTTCCTGACAGCGTTACTAATCTTAAAAACTGTTTTTATTTTGACAGAATAAATTGTTGATAGTTCCAGATTAACCGAATTGTTCCTGATCCACTGATTTCCAGCTCCAGTCAGAGCGACTGAGGGGTAAATCACACAAAGTTGAAGTTTAAAACCCTTAAAATATCAGAATATGGATTACTGAGTGAGGTGTGGTACTTACCGTCCACCCCGTCTTCACCTGGCTCTCCTGGTGGACCCGGGGGTCCGGGGTCGCCGAGGACAGGTGAACAGGCGAAGCACACCTCGCCCTTCTCACCTGTCAGACAACCAGCCAATCACACGAAGAAGAGTGTATAATATGTCATGTGTTATCGTGTCATGTGACATCATAACTCCCCTTCAGTCCTAACACCTCTCAAAGTAAGATGTGTGGGATACTCTGCTGCTGTTCATCATTACTACTGTTATAAATCTCACTATTACAACTGCTTAATTATGTAGACACTGCATCAGAAAAATTACCCTTTCTTCAACCTTTTGGGCGCCTTTGCCTCAACCTTTTAATCGTCTTCTTGTAGCCTTTTGGTCACCTTATCATCGTCTTTTCGGCGCCTTTTTGGTGCATATTTGTTTCCTTTTTGTTGCCTTTTCGTGTCCATTTTGTCTCCTTTTTGGTGCATATTTGTTTCCTTTTTGTCTCCTTTTTGTTGCATATTTGTTTCCTTTTTGTCTCCTTTTTGGCGCCTTTTCTTCACTTTTTTCTAACCTTTTTCTTCTCCTTTTAATCGTCTTCTTGTCGCCTTATCATCGTCTTTTTGGCGCCTTTTTGTTGCATTTTTGTCTCCTTCTTGTTTCCTTTTCTTGTCCTTTTGGTCTCCTTTTTGGCGCATATTTTTCGCCTTTTTCATCGCCATAAAAATCTTTCTCTATAAATACCGTACATGTCCACACTCCTCATATTTGACTTACAGTATATTTCTACTCTGATATTTCTATACTTATTGCAGCTGTGACACAGAGTTTCCCTTCGAGTATTTCTGACTCCTTTCACCCACTCACCCTCTTGTCCTTCCTCTCCTGTCATTCCAGGAAACCCCAGGGTGCCTTTTAGACCCTTAGGTCCAGGAGAACCAGAACCCCCCGGCAGGAACTCTGAGACAGAGAAGAAGAAAGTTAATCAGACGTGGACTGAGACAAAATGGAAGATACAGTGTGTCTGCATATGATTTATGGGTATGAGTATCTCTCCATTTCTCATATTTTAAAAGTCCCAAAGTGTTTTTGGAATGACAAGAAAACTAATCCTGGATCTTGTTGGAAGGGGGATTTGTTTCTGTTGATGTGGGGGGTTCCCGGTGCTCCCAGGACCTGGCCCACTAACTGTCCTTCACCTGGTATTCCTGGTTCTCCAATTTCTCCTTGGACTCCAGGCCTTCCCGGGACCCCGTCCTGTCCTGGGGGCCCGACGGTGAGGGGCCCCGATTCTCCCATTTCTCCTTTGCTTCCAGTTGAGCCAGGTGGCCCCTGGAGGCCCGGTGGACCCGTGGGGGCCACACCTCATGGGAAGAAGAACAGGCAAGTTAGCATGTTAGCCTGAGTTGCATGTTAACAATGTTAGCATGTGTTGCATGTTAACAATGTTAGCATGTGTTGCATGTTAACAATGTTAGCATGTGTTGCATGTTAACAATGTTAGCATGTGTTGCATGTTAGCATGTGTTGCATGTTAGAATGTGTTGCATGTTAGCATGTGTTGCATGTTAACAATGTTAGCATGTGTTGCCTGTGTTGCATATTAGCATGTGTTGCATGTTAGCATGTTAGGATGTTATCTTGTCAGCATGTGTTGCATGTTAGCATGTGTTGCATGTTAGCGTGTGTTGAATGTGTTGCATGTTAGCATGTGTTGCATGTTAGGATGTGTTGCATGTTAACATGTTAGCATGTGTTGCATGTGTTGCATGTGTTGCATGTGTTGCATGTTAGCATGTGTTGAATGTGTTGAATGTGTTGCATGTGTTGCATGTGTTGCATGTGTTGCATGTTAGCATGTGTTGCATGGGTTGCATGTTAGCATGTTAACATGTGTTGCATGTGTTGCATGTGTTGCATGTTAGCATTTTAACATGGTAGCATGTGTTGAATGTTAGCATGTGTTGCATGTTAGCGTGTGTCGCATGTTAGCATGTTAACGTGTGTTGCATGTTAGCATGTCAACATGTTAGCATCTGTTGCATGTTACTAAACACCTGCAATTAGTACAATTATTAGAGTCAACAGACATTAGTTCATGTAGATGTCTCCACGCCTTTTCACGTCTTGCTAAAGGTTGTGTGTGTGTGTGTGTGTGTGTGTGTGTGTGTGAGTATGTGTGTGTGTGTGTGTGTATGTTTTGTGTGTTGGGGTTGAAACTTCTCCATGTTCCTATTTATCTGTTTACTACATCGTCTCTTTGCCTCTTCTGTTATTTTATTGAATATTTCTTTCTCTATGATAACTTCCTGTGTGTTCGTCCATCCACCTGCCCGGGGACGACAGGTGGACGACAGGTGGACGACAGGTGGACGACAGGTGGACGACAGGTGGACGACAGGTGGACAACAGGTGGACGACAGGTGGACGACAGGTGGACAACAGGTGGACAACAGAGACCTGCTGCAACCACCAACACATGTTCTCTGGTTGTATGAGACCAATGTGTCTTTAGATAG
>NC_048409.1:29976470-29977930 GCF_013103735.1 Etheostoma cragini
AGTGTGTGTGTATCTGTGTGTGTGTGTGTGTGTGTGTGTGTGTGTGTGTGTGTATGTGTGTGTGTACATCCACCTTAACACAGATAGTGGCAAAATCTCAGTCTTAGTATTACTTGATCTCAGTGCTGCATTTGACACGGTTGACCACGACATATTACTAGACCGATTGGAAAACTGGGTTGGCCTTTCTGGCTTAGTACTAAACCGGTTTGAATCCTACCTAAAGAATAGGGAATACTTTAAGTCAATAGGTAATTATACATCTCAACATACAAATATGACGTGCGGAGTTCCCCAAGGCTCCATTCTGGGGCCTCTTCTGTTTAACATCTACATGCTTCCACTGGCACAGATTATGGAAAACAACCAAATAAATTACCATAGTTATGCGGACGACAAACAAATTTACATAACCTTATCGCCAGGGGACTATAGTCCGATACAAAAACTGACTGAGTGCATCGAACAAATTAACAACTGGATGTGCCAGAACTTTTTGAAATTAAATGAAGGAAAAACTGAGGTGGTTGTTTTTGGAGCAAAAGAGGAACGATTAAAAATCTGCGCTTAGCTTCAAACAACAACGTTGAAAACAACAGACAAAGCCAGAAATCTTGGTGTAGTCATGGACTCAGACCTGAATCTTAACAGCCACATTAAGACAATTACAAAGTCGGCCTATTATCACCTTAAGAATATATCAAGGGTTAAAGGACTTATGTGTCAACAGGATTTGGAAAAACTGGTCCATGCTTTTATCTTCAGTAGACTTGACTACTGTAACGGGGTCTTTACAGGTATCCCTAAAAAATCAATCAGACAGCTGCAGCTGATTCAGAACAATGCTGCTCGGGTCCTCACTAAGACCAAGAGACTGGATCACATCCCTCCAGTCCTCACTAAGACCAAGAGACTGGATCACATCCCTCATAGTCCTCACTAAGACCAAGAGACTGGATCACATCCCTCCAGTCCTCACTAAGACCAAGAGACTGGATCACATCACTCCAGTCCTCACTAAGACCAAGAGACTGGATCACATCACTCCGGTCCTCACTAAACCCAAGAGACTGGATCACATCACTCCAGTCCTCACTAAGATACAGAGACTGGATCACATCACTCCAGTCCTCACTAAGATCAAGAGACTGGATCACATCCCTCCAGTCCTCACTAAGACCCAGAAACTGGATCACATCCCTCCAGTTCTCACTAAGATCAAGAGATTGGATCACATTACTCCAGTTCTGAAGTCTTTACACTGGCTTCCTGTGTCTTAAAGAATTGATTTCAAAGTACTCTTGCTAGTTTATAAATCACTTAACCGTTTAGGTCCAAAATACATTTCTGATCTGCTACGACACTATGACCCCCCCAGACCTCTCAGGTCATCTGGTACAAGTCTGCTACTACACTATGACCCCCCCAGACCTCTCAGGTCATCTGGTACAAGTCTGCTA
>NC_048409.1:29978030-29980462 GCF_013103735.1 Etheostoma cragini
GTGTGTGTGTGTGTGTGTGTGTGTGTGTGAGTATGTGTGTGTGTGTGTGTGTATGTTTTGTGTGTTGGGGTTGAAACTCCTCCATGTTCCTATTTATCTGTTTACTACATCGTCTCTTTGCCTCCTCTGTTATTTTATTGAATATTTCTTTCTCTATGATAACTTCCTGTGTGTTCCTCCATCCACCTGCCCGGGGACGACAGGTGGACGACAGGTGGACAACAGGTGGACGACAGGTGGACAACAGGTGGACAACAGGTGGACGACAGGTGGACGACAGGTGGACAACAGAGACCTGCTGCAACCACCAACACATGTTCTCTGGTTGTATGAGACCAATGTGTCTTTAGATAGACAGGTGAGAGAGAGAGGATCGGTACCTGGGACGCCCATGAGACCAGGGAACCCGATGAGTCCTGAGAGAGAGGAGAACAACAACAGGTAATAATATATTAATTACATATTTAGTGTTTTCTTTAATTTCACCTCAATTACAGACAGAATAACACTAATTACAACATAAATCACCATAAATATTATCAAAAACAGGGTTTAAAATGACAGAATCTGATCAAGTGGGAGTGTATTGTGTGTGTGTGTGTGTGTGTGTGTGTGTGTGTGTGTGTGTGTGTCTGAGCCAGATGTTGACCCCTAGCATCTCCATAGCAACACTAACTCTCTTCGGACGAAAGCGTCCCCTAACGACGGGTAACGTAAGGTAATAGAACGTACCCTGTTCTCCTGGGACTCCTGGGGGTCCTCGGGGTCCGGGGACCCCACGCTGGCCCTGCAGAAACCTCGGGATCCAGACCGTCTGAGAAAAGACACAAACACGGATCCAGGTTTCAGTTGTAGGAAACCAACTGTTTGACCTCTGTGGGGTCGTTGTCGAGGTGATAAACAACAATAAATAAAGTTGTGACGAAAGGGTCAAGAACCTTTAACAGAAAACGTTGGACCCACCTCTCCCGGAAGACCTGGACCCCCCCGGTCTCCTTTCTCTCCCTGTAAACAGACACACTCTGTGACCCAGTACTGAGCGTATTTACTGCAGTAGTACTTCCTGTACTTCACAGAGTATACTCACCCTGGCTCCTTCGATGCCTGGAGGACCGAGGTACCCAGAATCCCCGGCGTCTCCCTGCAGACACACAGCTCAGGTTACTTTCATGTCTACAGCCCAGAACCACAAGCTAAGTTAGCGTAGCATGTTACCTGTTCCCCAATATGGTTGTTAGCATTCTTGTTAGCTTGGCATGTTACCTGTTCTCCAATATGGTTGTTAGCATTCCTGTTAGCTTAGCATGTTACCTGTTTTCCAATATATTTTTTAGCATTCCTGTTAGCTTAGCATGTTACCTGTTCCCCGATGTGGTTGGTTAGTATTCCTGTTGGCTTAGCATGTTACCTGTTTCCCGATATAGTTGTTTAGCATTCCTGTTAGCTTAGCATGTTACCTGTTCCCCAATATGGTTGTTAGCATTCTTGTTAGCTTGGCATGTTACCTGTTCTCCAATATGGTTGTTAGGATTCCTGTTAGCTTAGCATGTTACCTGTTTTCCAATATATTTTTTAGCATTCCTGTTAGCTTAGCATGTTACCTGCTCCCCGATGTGGTTGGTTAGTATTCCGATTGGCTTAGCATGTTACCTGTTTCCCGATATATTTGTTTAGCATTCCTGTTAGCTTAGCATGTTACCTGTTCCCCGATGTGGTTGGTTAGTATTCCTGTTGGCTTAGCATGTTACCTGTTCCCTGATGTGGTTGGTTAGCATTCCTGTTAGCTTAGCATGTTACCTGTTCCCCGATGTGGTTGGTTAGCATTCCTGTTAGCTTAGCATGTTACCTGTTCTCCTAGATCTCCTGGGAGTCCGTCCTTCCCCGGTTTCCCCTGCACCACACCAGACCAGGGTTAGGGTCGTCAGCACAAAGTCAAATAAATAACCAATTTTTATTATAGATCCATGTTATTGTGATAATAATAATATTGTGTGTGTGTGTGTGTGGGGGGGGGGTCTCTCTCACTTACCAGTGAGCCAGGATCACCTGGGCCCCCCTTGGCGCCTTTATCCCCCCGTTTCCCCGGCAACCCCTGGAACAGAAAATAGACGCACACATCAGTCAACAATACACAACAATACACAAACGAGACACAATAATACATTGGTTTTCAATATATGTGTAGATTCTATCAGACAGACTGAGAGACAGACTGACAGACTGTGAGACAGAGAGACAGATTGACTGTGAGACAGACAGACAGATAAGGAGACAGACAGGCTGTGAGAAAACTTTAACTTACAAGAAGTCCATGACAACCTTTAATTCCAACTTCACCTGGTTCTCCCTGAAATAGAACCAGAAACATCAGTAGAGACAGACAGACAGACAGAGAGACAGACAGACAGAGAGACAGACAGACAGACAGACAG
>NC_048409.1:29980562-29981976 GCF_013103735.1 Etheostoma cragini
GAGAGACAGAGAGACAGACAGACAGACAGACAGACAGAGAGACAGAGAGACAGAGAGACAGACAGACAGAGAGACAGAGAGACAGAGAGACAGACAGACAGAGAGACAGACAGAGAGACAGAGAGACAGACCTTCAGTTCTCTGGGTCCTTCAGCATACAGTTTGATTCCTTTTGGTCCAGGGATCCCTGGGGGGCCGCGGTCACCCTGGAAACCACAGCTGATGATGATGTAATGACAACGATGATGTAATGGTGATATAATGACGATGTAATAATGGTGATGATGATGATGCAATGATGATGTAATGATGATGTAATGTAATGACGATTTCATGATGAAAAGTTACTGTAAATTTTACGTTAGATGAGTTAATTTTTTACAGTGTGGTGTTATCTTCTCATTGATCAGAACACGTTTAATGTAATGAGTTTTCTGACCTTCTGTCCTCGGGGCCCCGGGACCACGGGACTGGGCCCCTCCTGACCCTGAAACACAAACAACACAGTGTCTTTGGATCACATATCACATGTAGTCTAAGGTTTCTATATCCAAAATAAAGCAAGTCAAACTTTGTAAAAAGCAACAAAAACGGGAAGACAACACAACATATATAAGTATATATACTGTAAAAGTAGTTGAGTATAAGTTAGTATATCAGGCTGAAGAAACCAGCTGTTCTGGGATCAGGTCTGGGATCAGGTCTCTGACCTTTTCTCCGGCGGTCCCCGCTGACCCGGGAAGTCCCTAAAACAAAACAAACAGAAACAGCTGATCAGGTCAGGTGGCTGGGGGGTCACAGGAAGTGGTCACACAGGTAGACGTTAAGGTCTGAGGCCTACAGGAAGTCCAGCGGGTCCTGGGGGTCCTTGCAGGCCGGGTTCACCTGGGTCTCCACTCAGTCCCTGTAACACACACAGCCAATCAGAGGACACACTCCACCAGCCAATCAGAGGACACTCAGAGGACAGGTTGATGTCTCTTCCTGTGAGACGGGTACTGACCTCTGGTCCGGGTCTTCCTCCTGGTCCCGGTGTTCCTTTAATATCCAGATAGAGGGGAACGGGCGACTGGTCTCCCTGCAACAGGACGAGACACACAGCTGTGTAATTAGATAACGAGGGGTCTCCTAACGAGAGGGGGGGGGGGGGGGGGTACATAGTCCATGTAACTGTAGCTTAACTCTACGAAGCCACGCCGGTGTCGCTGCCCGATGTGAGTCTCACGCTCACGTTTGAATGGTTTACAAAATTAGTGAAATCCATAAATTATTAAAGTTTTCTCATTACGAACAATAACAGAAGATGGAAATCATTTCAGAAACGTTGTAGCTGTCTATGCTAACGTTAGCTCAAAACACCATTCAGCTGACAGCCTTTGTTGTGTTTGATGCTAACTTGTAGCTAAGCTAGCAG
>NC_048409.1:29982076-29984140 GCF_013103735.1 Etheostoma cragini
TCTCGTTAGCATCTCGGAGGCTACTTCAGACGCTACGGAAGTCTCTCGTTAGCATCTCGGAGGCTACTTCAGACGCTATAAAAGTCTCTCGTTAGCATCTTATATGCTATGCTACAACTCAGATCTGCCCTCCCCTCTCATTGGCCAGTGCCACCGTGTTGCTTTGATCTCTGTTGGAGATACAGGTTTTCACCGTGACAGGATGTGAATGTGTGTTACCTTTACACCTTGCAGTCCTGGTGCCCCCTGAAACACAGAGCACAGTTAGCTTAGCATTAGAGCTACTTTGCTTAGCTTTAGTATGCAGTGATTCAATGTTCAATATTAATGTTAAAACCTCATAAAGGGACATTTTCATGCCGTGGGACCTTTATATCAATCAGGAAGTACGCAGGACTTACCTGAAAGCCGACCGGTCCTGAAACCCCGGGAAACCCCGGGTAACCGACATCCCCCTGGAAGAAACCAACGCATCATCAGTGTTCGTGTTTGGTTTCAACGAGCATCAAAACAGTTCCCTGAACGCAACACTGGGACTCACACCAGGGACCGGACATGTATTAAAGTCCTGAAGGAGTCAGGAAATATTAATAATTAATAATTATAGTTAATATTAATATTGTCTGTTTTGTGTAATAACACTGGCTTAAAAATACTCTGCTGCTACTTTATATTCCTTCATTACTGTTCACCATCACAACTCCTTAATCGTATAAATAATGTCTCATCAAAATTTCACCTTTTCGTCAAATTTCCGCTGCCTTTTAACTGCCATTTAACTGCCATTTAACTGCCATTTTACCGCCATTTTACCGCCCTTTTACCGCCTTTTTACCGTCTTTTTGTCTCCTTTTTGTCTCCTTTTCATCTCCTTTTTGTCTCCTTTTCGTCTCCTTTTCGTTTCCTTTTTGTCTCCTTTTCGTCACCTTTAATTCGCCTTTTCGTCTCCTTTTCGTCTCCTTTTCGTCTCCTTTTCGTTTCCTTTTCGTTTCCTTTTTTGTCTCCTTTTCGTCTCCTTTTCGTCTCCTTTTCGTCTCCTTTTCGTTTCCTTTTCATCGCCTTTTCGTCGCCTTTTCGTCGCCTTTTCGTTGCCATTAAAATTCCTTTAACTATGTAAATACTGTACCTACCCACACTCCTTCAATTTCTTCGTGCAACTGTAACACAGAACTTCCCTTCAGGAATCAAGTATTTCTCAAAGTTACTTGGCAATCATAGAAACAGAAACGCCCCAAAACGTTGTGAAATGTGACAATAACTTCGTAAAAAGCAGCAACATCTATGCGGGCCAAACTGTATTGAGAACTCAAATTGGTCTGTGGCCGGATCATAATCTGTGAGGGGCCGGGGTTGGCCCGCGGGCCTCGAGTTTGACACGTGGATCACAGCTTCCGAGAACTGTAACGTCACTTTTTACCTGTAAGAGAGGTGTTTACCTTTGTCCCGTTGCATCCTGGGAGTCCTGGGCGACCGAGGGGTCCTTCATGTCCAGGAAGTCCCTGAGAAAAAGGAGACAACAACAGGGTTGTTTTAGAAAATCACAACGACAGAATCTCCGTTTTCTACCAAATCCTGAAAGAAGTTTTTATCACAACTAAGTGATAATGAATGAATAATACCGATAACACCGATACATCAGTCGGGCTCTAGTGGGAACAAACTCAGGGTTTTTTGTCCCGGTTCTTACCGGCAGTCCTGGAGGTCCTGGGAAACCTGGTTTTCCAGGAAGTCCCTGGAGAAAACAGAGAGAGAGAGAGACCAGGTTTACAAAGACACTGAATCTGTCGGGACGAACTCTGTCGCGCCAGAAGAAGATGTTAAAGAGGCAGTTTAATAAAAGTCCTACCCGAGAGCCTTTCAGTCCTGCACCTCCTGCTGGTCCCAGAGAGCCCTGAGGACAAAACCAGACAAGAATGATCTTACTGTACACTTGTGCAGAGATCGATGAGATTTATAAAAATGATATTCAGCTTGTTATTGATGCTAGAAGTCTCCTTTAGAGTCTTATCTAACAGCGCTAGTTTGGGATTATAGGAAGTCTCCTTTAGAGTCTTATCTAACAGC
>NC_048409.1:29984240-29985433 GCF_013103735.1 Etheostoma cragini
TGAAGACAACATGAAGACAACATGAGGACAACATGAGGACAACATGAAGACAAAATGAGGACAACATGAAGACAACATGAGGACAACATGAAGACAACATGAAGACAACATGAGGACAACATGAGGACAACGTGAGGACAAAATGAGGACAAAATGAGGGCAACATGAAGACAACATGAAGACAACATGAGGACAACATGGGGGCAACATGAAGACAACATGAAGACAACATGAGGGCAACATGAGGACAACATGAAGACAACATGAGGACAACATGAGGACAACATGAAGACAACATGAGGACAACATGAAGACAACATGAGGACAACATGAGGACAACATGAAGACAACATGAAGACAACATGAGGACAACATGAGGACAACATGAAGACAACATGAGGACAACATGAAGACAACATGAAGACAACATGAGGACAACATGAAGACAACATGAAGACAACATGAAGACAACATGAAGACAACTTGAGGACAACATTTTCAGTTTGTTGTTATGGTTACAGATACCTGGGCGGGGCTTCAACAGGAAGTGAAGCTTCAACAGGAAGTGAAGCCCTTCCAGTAGAAGTTCTTGCAGCCGGCTTTGCGTTCGCGGGGGGGCAGGTTGTTTGGGTTCTCGGCGGACCGCTCCAGGTTGACCTTTCCTCCTGTTTCCATGGATACCACCTCGGCGTCCCGCAGGGCCCCGGCCTCAGGCAGACCCATCTGAGCGAGGAGATCCTCCAAGGCACGTTTACTCCACTCCTGGAAGACAGAGACGAGACGTCTGAGTCCTGCTGGACCACAAAACACTAGCCGGGGGGGACTCGTGGTCTTGCTTTCCTGGGGGGTCCTCGTGTGAGCCAGTTTCGATGTGGTGCTTGATGGTTTTTGCGACTGCACTTGGGGACACATTCAAAGTTTTCCCAGTTTCCCGGACCGACTGCCCGTCATTTCTTACAGTAACGATGACCTCGTTTCTCTCCTCTTAGCTGATTGGCTCTTGCCATAATCTGAATTCTCCCAGTCGTCCAATAGGCTGTCGGCTGTGTATCAACCTGACTTCTGATGGTCCCAGCTCGATTAAGAAGGAGGAAACTCCACTAATGAACCCTGACCAGGCCCACCTGGGGGGGTAAACCATTTCAGGGACTACCTCATGGAGCTCAGTGAGAGAACACCAAGGGGGGGGGGGG
>NC_048409.1:29985533-29990035 GCF_013103735.1 Etheostoma cragini
CCCCCCCCCCGATGGGACAGAGCCTGCAGGGGGGGGACATGCATGATTAGTGATGATGAAGGAAGTTAGGACCCCGCTGGACAGCAGCGTGGCGGCCCGACATCTGGTCCGTCTCCACAATTAGGTCTGCGTCCTTCTCTTAGTCTCCGTGTCCTGTTTGTCTCCTTTCTGATTTACATGTTACATGCTGTCAATCAGACAAGGACAACACACAACAATACTGTAGAATAAGAACATGACCTTTAGTTTTACAGTCATTTTTGGATTTTATGGTCAATAAACCTCATTTATAGGAAATTATACCTAATGTTTGAGTTAGAAAAGCAGAAATTAGGAATTATTGAGACTAAAATTAAAGGAATGGATGTTGATGATAATCACAGACTGGAATATGTCAACTTTTACTCAATACTATTTCTAAAACACTTCCATTTGTTTTACAATGCTATAAAATTGAATAAGACGCCCCAAAATTAATGAAAGTAGAGATTTGTACTTGGCAAAGAGCGTTGGGTGGAATCAATCATGTTATTTTGGGGAATTAAAAAGGACATTGATATAGGACAACATGAGGACAATATGAGGACAACATGAAGACAACATGGGGACAACATGAAGACAACATGAGGACAACATGGGGACAACATGAAGACAACATGAGGACAACATGGGGACAACATGAGGACAACATGGGGACAACATGGGGACAACATGGGGACAACATGAGGACAACATGAGGACAACATGAGGACAACATGGGGACAACACGCAGACAAAATGAGGGCAACATGAGGACAACATGAGGACAACATGGGGACAACATGGGGACAACATGAGGACAACATGAGGACAACATGAGGACAACATGAGGACAACATGGGGACAACATGAAGACAACATGAGGGGTAATAGAAGATTTGGCGCCCTTATACTTCCACACCTTACTTCCTGTTTTGCTCCCACTAGAGACCTGACTACAGGTCTGAATGAGGCTGGAACCAACTTCTTAGGGGAGCGTTTTGTTCTGTCACCTGTTCTGGTTAGGCCGATAGCTGAGGCGCTAATGCTAATTTAGACCTTTCCATAGATGGTTCTGTATCAGAGACGCTGCCCGGTCAGATCGCTGCCTTTTAATGTTTTTATATTAATATTATTTCTTCTTCTTCTGTGAATATCTATATTGTGTCCAAGGTAAATTGAGTTTTCGGTTGGTATATTATTTGGGCCCCCTCCGAAAATTGTATTAAATATACAATGAGGACAATAAGGACAATGAGGACAATAAGGACAATGAGGACAAAGTGTGAAACTAAAACCACGTCAGGGAGCTTTAAGAGCGTTTGACCCAAAACCCGGCTGCTGTTTTCATGAAGAAATGAAGCGTTCTGATTGGTTGTCGGCTCTCACTTGTGACAGAAGTCCGGCGCTGCGTGCTCTCTGCAGCAGCCTGTGGTGGATCAGCTCCAGCTCCAGGTCCTGGTCCTGGTTCTGGTCCTGGTCTCTGTCGGGCTGGGTGGAAACGCCTGGACCGCACAGGGCCAGCGCCACGAGAAGCAAGATGGCGGGACAACGAATGTACTGCATACCTGCAGGGACAAGATGGAGGACACGTCGGAAAGAAAGACGGAGGACAACGGTACACTGTAAAAAATAACTGTGAAATCTACAGTTATTTACAGTAGTCTGAGCATTACAGTAGAAATCACAGTAGAAATCACAGTATTCTGAGTATTACAGTAGAAATCACAGTGGAAATCACAGTAGTCTAAGTAGAAATTACAGTATCCTGAGTATTACAGTAGAAATCACAGTAGCCTGAGTATTACTCTAATAAATCACCATATAGCCACTATAGTACAGTAAATAGTACAGTAAACTACTGCATTTCTACTTTATCTTGTGTTTTGTGTAATTGTTTTTTATTTTCCAATGAAGACATGAAATACTGTAATTGGAAATACCTTTAGTACCTTTACTTTAAAAGGAATTTGCAGGAACTTGCCCGTTGTTACAGGAAGTTACTGTAAATCTTACGTTACATTTCTTACAGTGTGGAGAACTGCTGATCCAACTTTTAACCTCGGCTTTTCTCCCGGGTCAAAAAGGGACAAAAATGAGACATTTTCGCCCTTTTTGAGACTTTTTTTATAGTTTCCACTCCAACCACCTCACTAGTTTTACTACTTTTTGGAATTCATGGTCAGAAACTGCTCATTCATATAGAAATACACAGAATATTTGAGATAATCTGACATTTGTTGTGTAAAGCAACAAGAAAGTAAAGCCTACTGTGTGCTGGTCTGGTGTCTTCTGCAGGTCCTGGTTCTGGTTCTGCTGCGGGGCTTGTGTTTGGTCCCGGCCTTCGGTGCGGGGCTCTTTTGTAGCCCGCCGCCCCACCCCCCCGTGACGCTGTGTGTTTGATTGGCGGGCGGGGGTGCGGGCCGACGGAGGAACGCTGATATCTAAGTTACACAAACGGCCATTAGCCCATTAGTGCTTATTGACTTTAAATGGGAGTCGGAACAATAAAACAATAAAACTATAAAACTATCAGCGCCCTGCAGCCTCCAGTACACCGGCAGAATGTCCGGTGGGGGGTGGGGGGGGCGGGGGGGTAACGGAGCGTGCAGGGGATTAGCAGACTTCATTAGCACTTGCTGATATCTCCATTAAACACAGAGGCAGACACAGAGAGACCCCCCCCCAGTTAGTCAGAAACACGACTCTGTAACACTTCTATTAGTTTCTAATGTTCTGCGGGGGGGGGGGACATCAGGGAATCCCAAAACCCATAAAATCACTAAAGTACCACAGCATCGTGAGATGCAGTTTAAAAACCATCCATGCTGCTTTTTAGCAAGGAAGGACAGGAAAAAAAATCCTAAAATTTCAGATAAAAGCCAAGACATTTTTTTTTTATTTTTAGAGAAAACGACAGAAAATATCGTAAAATTTCAGCAAAAAAATGTAGATTTAAAAAAAAAAAAAAAAACATTCAGCAAAAAAGGCAGAAAAAAATGTTAAAATTTGATAGAATCTCCAAAGTAGCCCAGCATCGTGAGCTGCAGTTTGTTAGAGGGCGTGTTCGGAGAAAATCTCTTTCTCTGGGATTCTGGGTTATTTTGTGTCTCTGGTGCTTCAAACACGCTCAGAAAAAACCTCCAAGATGCATCGAAAAAATGTTAAAATTTCAGAAATAATGGCAGAAAGAAAATTACATTTAGGAAAAAGTGAAGAAAAACTACTAAAAATTTCCAGAAAAAAAGCAGAGAAAAAGTGTTAAAATTTCAGCAGAAAAGGCAGAAAAAATGTTAAAATATAAGAAAAAAGGCAGCAAGGGCTAAATT
Organism: Etheostoma cragini; assembly: GCF_013103735.1. Taxonomy (NCBI): domain Eukaryota; kingdom Metazoa; phylum Chordata; class Actinopteri; order Perciformes; family Percidae; genus Etheostoma; species Etheostoma cragini. Next base: position 29,988,881 of record NC_048409.1, read on the forward strand.
CATTAGCACCCGCTAATATCTCCATTAAACAAAGAAAAATTGAAAAATATTTGGAAAAAAAGGTTAAAAAAATAAGTGACATTTTAGAAAAAAACACAAAAACAGATCAAAATTTCAGCATAAAAGGCATGAAAAACTCTATAAATTTAAGGAAAGAAAAGCAGAAAAATTTGATAAATCTCCAAAGTAGCCCAGCATCATGAGCTGCAGTTTGTTAGAGGGCATGTTCGGAGAAAATCTCTTTCTCTGGGATTCTGGGTTATTTTGTGTGTCCGGTGCTTCAAACACGCTCAGAAAAAACCTCCAAGATGCATCGAAAAAATGTTAAAATTTCAGAAACAAAGGCAGAAAAAAAACTTAAAATTTGGGAGAAAGTGAATAAAAAATAAATAGAATTTCCAGAAAAAAAGCAGAGAAAAATTGTTAAAATATCACCAGAAAAGGCAGAAAAAAATGTTAAAATATGAGGAGAAAAGGCAGCAAGGGCTAAATTCATTAGCACCCGCTAATATCTCCATAAACACAGAGAATGGAAAAATATTTGGAAAAAATGGTTAAAAAAAATAAGTAACATTTTAGAAAAAAACCAGAATAACAAATAAAATTTCGGCGTAAAAGGCAAAAAAAAATCTATAAATTTCAGGAAAAAAAAGAAGAATTATATTTTATGTTTCAGCAAAAAAATTCTTAATATTTCCAAAAAAAGCAGAGAAAAATATTTCAGAATTCCAGAGTTGTGTTTCTGACTAAATGGGGTGTTATTCAATTTTAACATTTCTTGTCTGCCTTTCTTGCCGAAAATGTAAGCTTTTTTTATTTTGCCTTATTTCTGAAATTTAAAAAAATGTTCTGCCTTTTTTGTAAAATTTGAAATTTCGAAACGAAAAGGCGACAAAAAGAAGTAAAATAAAATGGACAAAAAGTAGAAAAACAGCCAAAAACTCGCAAAAATAAGGTGAAAAAACTCCAAAAAAAGGTCCAAAATGTAGAAGAAACAGCTGTTTTCATGTTTTTGATGCATTTCCAACATTTTTTTCCAACATTTTTGGTTTGTTGATCTTAGTTAAAAACTCATTCATATAAACTACATTAAATTAAGTAATTTCAGTCTTTAACAAGCGTTGAAGATTAGAGTATTTAAACTATGTACTATAT
>NC_048409.1:29990135-29994115 GCF_013103735.1 Etheostoma cragini
GATAGTAGGAATAAGTCACCCAACATTTGTCAGATTGCAGCAATAAGTCACCCAACATTTGTCAGATTACAGGAATAAGTCATCCAACATTTGTCAGATTACAGGAATAAATCATCCAAAATTGGTCATATTACAGGAATAAGTCATCCAACATTTGTAGGATAGCAGGAATAAATTACCCAACATTTGTCAGATTACAGGAATACGTCACCCAACATTTGTAGGATAGCAGGAATAAATCACACATTTGTCAGATTGTAGCAATAAATCACCCAACATTTGTCAGATAGCAGGAATAAATCACCCAACATTTGTCAGATAGTAGGAATAAATCACCCAACATTTGTCAGATAGTAGGAATAAATCACCTAACATTTGTCAGATTGCAGTAATAAGTCACCCAACATTTGTCAGATAGTATGAATAAATCACCTTACATTTGTCAGATAGCGGGAATCAGTCACCCAACATTTGTCAGATAGTAGGATTAAGTCACCAAACATTTGTCAGATAGTAGGAATAAATCACCCAACATTTGTCAGATAGTAGGAATAAGTCATCCAACATTTGTCAGATAGTAGGATTAAGTCACCAAACATTTGTCATATAGTAGGAATAAATCACCCAACATTTGTCAGATAGTAGGAATAAGTCATCCAACATTTGTCAGATAGTAGGAATAAGTCACCCAACATTTGTCAGATTGCAGCAATAAGTCACCCAACATTTGTCAGATTACAGGAATAAATCATCCAAAATTGGTCAGATTACAGGAATAAGTCATCCAACATTTGTAGGATAGCAGGAATAAATTACCCAACATTTGTCAGATTACAGGAATACGTCACCCAACATTTGTAGGATAGCAGGAATAAATCACACATTTGTCAGATTGTAGCAATAAGTCACCCAACATTTGTCAGATTACAGGAATAAATCACCCAACATTTGTCAGATAGCAGGAATAAATCACCCAACATTTGTCAGATAGTAGGAATAAATCACCCAACATTTGTCAGATAGTAGGAATAAATCACCTAACATTTGTCAGATTGCAGTAATAAGTCACCCAACATTTGTCAGATAGTAGGAATAAATCACCTTACATTTGTCAGATAGCGGGAATCAGTCACCCAACATTTGTTACACAGCAGGAATATTTATAACATCTGGCTCCGCCCCTATATAGATCAAACTATCCTAACTTTCACTGTATATGAGGAATTTATGTAATCACAGAATAATGAAACTTTGAAAATGGGAATCTCACCTGTCTGTCTCTGTGATGTCAATCCTTTACAGGATCAGACGGTTTTCCAGGACCCAAAGGACACAAAGGACTCAAAAGTGTTGAAGGACCACCTGGTCCACAGGTGAGCTCACTATTCACTTATAAAACAGAGGATAACGGTAGATTTTGGGGGACTAAGGTTGCATTTTTAACCCAAGAGCATCATTCAAGTGCAAACACAAACCGATCAGATTATAGGAAGAAAACCAAAACACAGAACACTGCCCTGCAGTTTTAACCTTGCACACAATTCCCAGACTTCTCTATGTTTTAAACCTCGTTATGTCTTTTGTCAAAATTGAAAATCAACTTTTCCTTTTTTTTAAACATTTTTTGTCTTTTTTTCCAATGTTTGTAACTTTTTTTGACATTTAACACTACGTAACACTAACTTATTAACTTTAGTTTTACAGTCATTTTTGGAATTTATGGTTAAGAAAAACTAATTTAAAGGAAATTACGCCAAATGTTTGAGTTAGAAAAACAGAAATTAGGAATTATTGAGACTAAAATTAAAGGAATGGATGTTGATGATAATCACAGACTGGAATATGTCAACTTTTACTCAATACTATTTCAAAAACACTTCCATTTGTTTTACAATACTATAAAATAGAATAAGAGTCCCCAAAATTAATGAAAGTAGAGATCTGTACTTGGCAAAGAGCGTTGGGTGGAATCAATCATGTTTTTTTGGGGAATTAAAAAGAACATTGATATAGGACAACATGAGGACAACATGAGGGTTTAGGGATGTCCCATAACCATTATGGTGGATTCTGATAGAAGATGTATAACTTTAATACCTTATAACTGTCTCTCTGTCTCTGTTGTCCTGTATGTAGGGCCCATTTGGTTTGCCCGGCCTCCCGGGGACCCAAGGACCTGTTGGCGACCCTGGGATCATGCAGAGGGTCGGGCAGAAGGGCGAGGACGGGGAAGTGGGGCAGCCGGGACTGCCCGGTTTCGATGGGACAGACGGATCTTCGGGATTTGCAGGACCGAAAGGTGTTCTGGGACAGAAAGGAAACCCTGTGAGTAACAGATGCATTTCACAGAGAGACCCGCCTGTCCAGTCCAAGCCGGCGTGTTCAGCCCAGGGCGAAGACAAGGCCTTTGCGTAGATGTGATCGTTGGGTTTGACATTGGGATCATTCCCGTTAAATCGTGGCGTTACCTGCCAGTTTAGAGCTGTAGGCATCGACAAGTCTTTCCGTCAACAACATGGTCTGAAACTTCAGATTATCTACTTTTGGTCTTTACATTGGCTTTGCATCCTGGAAAAACCCTGACAAACTTGCGATAAATTTGAGATTAGCTTTACAAGTCCTTCTGGACAAGAGCCCGTTCAAGCCTAATTTTTCTAAATCGAGGCCCCAATCACGACCGTTGAGGCTTTACACGATGACGACAACGCAGCCGGCGAAGCCCAGCAACCTGTTGGTGCCGCGCTCCCTGCTACCTCCCCCGGGTCGTCGGTCTGATTGGTTGAAGCACTAATGAATTGCTCCCAGAGGCGTTTGAGCAGGGTCCGTTGGTGATGTCCCTTTGGAAATGGACTGTGCATGAAGCTTCCCCAGACCCCCTCTGGTGTCAACCAGGCTATAGACGTAAAACATAAAACCTTGGTGATGCCATAATGAGCGCCTGGTTAACCAAAACACCCTAACCCTCTGCAGCCGAAGAGATTGCACACGATCCTAAAGGGCACCTCTCATAAGTCAATCATTTGATAACCATAAAAGATAGAAACGTACCAATTGTTGCAGCTAAAAGCTAACAAGCTAGTGGTCCTATGGGTCTCTTTGGGGTCTTTCTAGCCTCTACAGGTGGTTTTCTATCCAGCCTGGAACTTGGGCCTTTTTTCAGGGTTGTTGAGCATTAAATCCAAACTTTTACATCCAAGATTTATCCACTTTATGTCCATAATTTATCTCTTGTCCTGAAAGAAATGATGTTGATATCTTAACTGTAGACAACAGGGTTGATGTTTTAAGCTTTATTTTAGAAAATAAATCCAGACGGACAATGAGTCGTAAAAATGACCTCAGGTCTCTGAGGGTTGAACGGTGCGTGTGGACGGGCGTTCCGTTAGAAACTGGATTTCATTGCGTTACTTACAAATCTAGGAATATGTTTGATGTTCTGTGGTTTCTTAAAAAGATGATGTAACAATATGAGACGGATGACATTAATCAGGAAAGGTATAAAATTAAATTTAATGTCTTTGAGTTTATATTGCATCCTTCAATACTTTTAAAATCAGAACTTTTGCCATTTCTGACATGTTCCACAGGGTTATTTGTATTATTACAAAATGTACGAATGCCTTAAATTTTAATTTTCTGTACCCTAATCATCAAATTGTCCTTAAAGTGACTGAGTTTACATTTTGAGTTTCATATTTATTTCCCCAGCAGGTGGAGCCAAAGTTAATGATTTTATGATCCATCACATGAAGACTTTGAGGGCAGAGACAAAAGAGAATGATTCATATCTGTATTATTCTTTATGTCTAAGTGGATATAATAAATATTAACAAATATTAACAAATATTGTTTAACATTTCGTGCTGTTAAAGGTTGGTTTGGTCAGCGATTAGGAGTCACATAGGTCTGTGGGGACATAGGTCTGTGGGGACATAGGGCTGTGGGGATGCAGGGCTGTGGGGACGCAGGGCTGTGGGGAC
>NC_048409.1:29994215-29997986 GCF_013103735.1 Etheostoma cragini
TCACATGACACAGAGCTGGAGGATGTTATCACATGACACAGAGCTGGAGGGTGTTATCACATGACACAGAGCTGGAGGATATTATCACATGACACAGAGCTGGAGGATGTTATCACATGACACAGAGCTGGAGGGTGTTATCACATGACACAGAGCTGGAGGGTGTTATCACATGACACAGAGCTAGAGGATGTTATCACATGACACACACACATTCATTTGGCCGTCACTAGAATTTGGTTTTTCCAGCTCGCGACCCAATAGAGAGTTGCTAGGCAACCCTGGCTGCAGAACTGCTGCCGCTAAGGTGCAGGGTCTCCAATTCTGGGCTAGAATTCAGAATCAGAATCCAAAATACTTTATTGATCCCCGAAGGGAAATTTTGTGTTACAGTTGAACGAAGTATGTAAACATCGGAGTAGAAATATAAGTAAAGAAACAGAAGGAATGCGGATATGTAGATGTTGATAATTCACAGCTGAAGTAGGACTAGAGTACCAGGGTCTCCAGGGTCGCCAGGGTCTCCATAAATCTCCACAACGATCGGGAATCCTTTGGGTCCGGTTTCTCCTCGGTTCCCCGGAGGCCCAGGAGGCCCCGGATCACTCCTGGTCCCATCGACACCCGTCTCCCCTGACAGGAAGTCACAGACAGGTGCAGAAAGAACTGGTTATTAATTGATCACTGACTGATTGGTTGAAATGTGACACCTTTGGGACCTGGTCCTGGCAACTTAAAGGAGAACTCTGGTCCATTTCAACATGTAGCTCTGTTTTTATTTTAAATGTGGAGGTCTGTCAGTAGAGAGACAGATGGAACCAATCGGCGCCGCCTACACCGAGGTGTCCTCCTGCACCAGGGCAACAGGGCAAGTTATAAGGGTGCTTAACATGTTCAATATGTCCCTAAAAGATGTTTTCGTTAATTTTGTAGAATTTGGAGGAAAAAAATAATTGCTGAAAGAACTTAAAAAAATGTAAAAAAGAGAGAAAAAAAATGTCAAAAGTGACTAAATTATGAACAAATTTCAAATAAAAAGTCACACATGTAAAAAACACCAAAACGCTTAAATGTTGAATAAAGTGACAAGATGTCGAAAAAAGTCACAAAAATGTTAAAAAAAATAATAAAAAGTTTAGAAAAATTTTAAAATTAAAAGCTTAAAATCTTTTGAAAAAAAAAAACTATATATATTTTGGAAAAATTCGACAAACAAAGGGTTTTTATTAATTAAGTTAAAATTAAATTTAAATTTTGACTAAAAAAACCAAAACTTCCAGGTTGGCGGGAAGACAAACCGAAGGTTAAAACCTGATTGAGTTAGTTTTTAGTTTCACAGACTGATTGATCGGTTGACATGGGACACCTTTGAGTCCTGGTGGTCCAGTTGCTCCAGGTCTCCCGTCATCCCCTGGACTCCCGTGGGCTCCTGGAGGACCCACATCTCCTCTGGGACCTAACACACATACACACACACACACACACACACACACACACACACACACACACAAACACACACACACACACACACACATGTGGATGTTTCTATACTTGTGAGGATACTGCGTGGAAGTTGTTTTGATAAATACATGAAGTCATAAAAATGAAAGCATCAAATGTAACAATATGAATAATATTATAGAAGGATATAGGAAATCTTACAGGCATGTGTGTTTGTGTATGTGTGTGTGTGTGTGTGTGTGTGTGTGTGTGTGTGCCCCTCACATCCTTACCTGTGCTTCCTGTCTCCCCGTCACCCCCTCTCAGGCCTTTGGGTCCAACGTCTCCTGCTGGTCCTGGTGGTCCATCCCACCCAGGTTCCCCGTGAGGGCCCTGGGGCCCTGGGGCCCCCACGCCCTGCCCCCCAGGGTCACCCTGCGAGCCCTTCTGGCCCTGCTTCCCTGGAAGAGTTGGGGGGTTTTCACATTGTGTTATAATTTGTGTAATAACAACTTCTACTGTTTATTATACTTAGAGGGGGATTTAAAGTAAAAGGGTCATAATAGTATTTATAAAACTGGGTCCTATTTTCCCATCATGCATTGCTGTCTATGCTAAAGGCCGCCCCTTGACTGTGAATACAATATATGTATGTATATGTATGTATATGTATGTATATGTATGTATATATATGTGTATACTGCCTGTTTAGGTATATTAAATTGAACTAGGTTTCCCAGTTATTTTTTACAGTGTAGAGAACTCTGCAGCTTGGGGAGATCTTACCTGTAAAACCGATGAATCCCATTGGTCCGTCCGCTCCTTCAGGTCCAGGAGATCCAGGTAAACAGGGTCCAACCAAACCAACAGGACCCAGTAACCCGTCCAGACCGCTCCGACCTGAGAGACACTTCAGTTCAGTCCACGTTGGGGGGTTTGAAATATGAGGTTCACCAGATCTTGTGTGCCATACCTTTGGGTCCTAGAGGTCCGTCTTGTCCTGGAGGACCTGGAGCTCCATCTGGTCCTGGGTCTCCGGGGTTTCCGTTGGGCCCAACAGAGCCATCTTCTCCCTGGGGCCCTGACTGACCCTGCTGGCCTGGGAAACCCAGACCGCTGCCCCCCTGGGACCACACAGACCAACAAGACTTTACATCCAGCAGCAAAACAGGAAGTAGTGTGATGTCATCATGTCAGATGAACACATCAACAGTTTCATGTAAATATAAATCTCCTGTCACCAGGAGTCCACGTTACCTTGGGGCCCGGCATCCCTGGGGGGCCTGACGGGCCGGCCCGTCCCTTGATACCAAAACTTGTTAAACCTGGAGCTCCTGGAGGGCCCTTGTTTCCTGAGCCAACAAAAACAAAGTGTTACCGTCTTCTTTAAACGCCCTCAGTGGACGGTTTGGTCCAACACTCTTCATAGACCTGACCTTTGACCCCTGGGAAGCCTGGAGGACCCTGGACTGAGAATCCGTTATCTCCTCTTTCTCCCTTCGGACCAACAAATCCTGGACAACCTGGACGTCCTGTCCCACCTGAGACAGACCAGCACAGACAACAGGTGAGTCACAAGGTTTGGGTTTTCACCTATTTCTGATGATCAGGTTTATTTTTAACCCTCATGTTGTCCTCATCTTGTCCTCATGTTGTCCTCATGCTGTCCTCATGTTTTCCTATATCAATGTTCTTTTTAATTCCCCAAATACCATGATTGATTCAACACAACGCTCTCAACTTTGAGTCCCAGAGACCCGTCTTTCTCTCAAACAATTTCCCACTACCCTCATCTTGTCCTCTGGAGTCCCAGAGACCCGTCTTACAATCAAACGTGTATCCCACTAGTCTCACACCGTCTTGCGTAGTCCAGAGACCCGTCCTGCACTCGAGCGTGTATCCCACTACACTAATCTTGTCCTCCGGGTCCAAGAGACCCGTCCTGCACTCGAACATGATAAATAAACTCAACAACTCCCCGTGACACGAAGGACAACACAAGGGTTAAATAATAAAAAAAAACATAAAAATGACGAGGACACCCGACAGTGAAATGGACCGGTCTCACCTTCAGGTCCGGGGTTTCCAGGTAAACCTTTCTCTCCTTTCTGACCCGGATCTCCTGGAGAGGTATTGATTTCACCAGGAGAACCTTTTTCACCTGAGTGGACAGACAGGCAGACAGACAGACAGACAGACAGAGAGAGAGAGAGAGAGAGAGACAGAGACAGACAGACAGACAGACAGACAGAGAGAGAGAGAGACAGAGACAGACAGACAGAGAGAGAGACAGAGAGAGAGACAGAGACAGACAGACAGACAGACAGACAG
>NC_048409.1:29998086-30003123 GCF_013103735.1 Etheostoma cragini
CATCCTCCAGCTCTGTGTCATGTGATGACATCCTCCAGCTGTGTGTGTGTCATGTGATAACATCCTCCAGCTCTGTGTCATGTGATGACATCCTCCAGCTGTGTGTGTGTCATGTGATAACATCCTCCAGCTGTGTGTGTGTGTCATGTGATGACATCCTCCAGCTCTGTGTCATGTGATAACATCCTCCAGCTCTGTGTCATGTGATGACGTCCTCCAGCTCTGTGTCATGTGATGACATCCTCCAGCTCTGTGTCATGTGATGACATCCTCCAGCCCTGTGTCATGTGATGACATCCTCCAGCTCTGTGTCTTACCTGTCTGATTCCTGTCTCACCCTCAGGGCCCCCAGGCCTTACTGGTAGTAAAGGAGAGACAGGCATCCGGGGACCACAGGGACTCGACGGCAGCGCTGGAAGACCTGGGACTTGCGGCCCCCAAGGTAAACACCACTTCCTGAAAACACTGCTGGTCCATTGGTTAATTAGGACCCTTTAATCAGGACTACACTGTAAAAAATAGCTGTGAAAACTCCAGATGATACTCTAGATGATTTTTAGCCTGTAATCCAGCATGACGAGTTCTTATGTCATGTTTTCATGATTTTGCAAGACAATAAATTTATAACGTGTCTTTCAGGACCTTCTGGAGACCCGGGCAGAGATGGAGAGAATGGTCCCCCTGGTCCTCCTGGACCCAGCGGGATGCAAGGACCAATGGGGAGGCCAGGTAACGGGTTATTGACGCTTAAGGAGACGACTTAGCATGTTGTATGACACTATATGTGTATATATATATCTATGTATATTTTCTTTCTAGGTTCTAAAGGTCTGAAAGGTGATGCCGGGCCTTGTGGGGAACGAGGATCAGAAGGATTTCCAGGACGTGGAGGACTTAAAGGTGCTAAAGGGGAACCAAGCCCACCTGGACCAGGATCTAAAGGATTCCCAGGAGAGAAGGTATTACACACTAATAGAGCCACACATATTCTCACTATCAACCGCTTGGTGAATAGTTCTCAGCGTTAAAAATCAATCGTCCTCCTCTTCCTCCTCTTCCTCCTCCTCGGTTCAAATCTTAGGGAAATCGGGGATTTTCAGGATGTCTGGGTACGAAGGGGCCTCCAGGAACCAGGGGAACCGTTGGTCCTCCAGGAAACTGTGGCCCCTGTGGCCCCAAAGGAGATTCTGGATCCCCGGGATGCAGAGGTTTGATTCCTCTATACATCAGATACTCGCAAGGTCTCGTTGTTTAGGTGGACCCGGCTGTTTAGATGGACCCGGTGTTCCTCAGGGTTTACATTTGTCCGTTTTTGACCCGGGAGACAACACGAGGGTTAAACTTTTGCTCGGCTCCGTCTCTCCAACCAGCTCTGAGATTTTTCAGCACTCGTTAGTCGGTGACGGTTAATTAATAGACATCTAAAGCCCCCGAGGCACCAACCAGAAGACCCTCTGCAGACTGGTCCGTCTCCCCGAGTTGGTCTACAAAGTTCCTCTGAACACCGAAGTGACAAGATGTAATACGTCTCCATGACAACAGGGGGTGCTAGTCTGTATTTGTGCCCCGGGAGCCTATAGGAAAGCTTGTGCCGTGACACTATCAACATGTCTCTTTGTCTGTTTCTCGGTCTCAGGTCCTCCTGGGTCTCCTGGTGAAAAGGGTTGTAATGGTCCTCCGGGGGACAACGGCCCTGCAGGACCCGCCGGCCTCACAGGTACAGGAAGCAGAGTTATAGTCCATCAGTACTGCATCCATATCTGTCCTCTCGGTGGGTTCATCATGTCTTTGTTTTCAGGTAACAAGGGCGCTCCTGGAGATCCAGGTCCAGCTGGTCCCAGAGGAACACAGGGGCAGGATGGGATACCTGGACCTCCAGGAGAGAAAGGAGCCATGGGAGGTAGGAGACCAGACTGGATGATCGGCCACCATCTTTATTCATAGTGGTTCTAGAGAGGGTTTCAAGTAATTAGGGCAGTTTTTGCTCAGTGGTAGAGCGGTTGCCTGCCAATGGGAAGGTTGGGGATTCGATCCCTGGCCCTGCACTGCCGTGTCAAAGTGTCCTTGGGCAAGACACTGAACCCCCGGTCGGTGCACCCCAAGAAACCCCTTCATGGATCTGCTCTGACCGCTAGGGATGTGTTTTCTTTTGATTTTTGAAATCTGAAGCTTTTATTTCCACAAGACAGATGAAAAGTTAGAGAGAAGGGGGAATGCAGCAAAGGACCGCTGCGTTGAGGAACAAACCTCCACATGTGTGCACCGGCTCTACCGACTGAGCCAGCCCGGCCACTTTTGGGGATTTTCTTTTACATTATAAGCGGCAGAAAAATGTTAATTAATTAATTAATATTATTTTGTAGATATATTTATATATACAGATCTCTGATTGGTTGGTTTTCTTTCCCCAGCTCCTGGAAGCGGACCCCGGGGCCCAGATGGGAAGAGAGGTCCACCTGGTGAGTCCTCAACTGTGATTATGAGTTAAATTTGGAGCCCGACCAATAAAAGGAGTTTTACGGCCGATAATTATACAAATATTAAAAAATCCCATATGCCGATATATATTTAAAATATCCATAAACACGTTACAAAGCACAAACAGATTTTCCTAACAGTAGTTATTTGTATTTATTTATAAGTTCTCACTAAAATAATATGATAATAATTTGTTTTATTGTCACAACAGAACATCAAAATATATTAAAGTTCTGATAAATAAAATGTAGAAAAATACAAACTTAAGATATGAAACTTAAACAAAAACACATTGACAAAAAAAGATAACGGGGACGTTGTAGAGTGTCCTCTGGTGGACAGACTATGCAACGCCATCACTAACAGGGACGTTGTAGAGCGTCCTCTGGTGGACAGACTATGCAACGCCATCACTACCTCTCTGTCCTCTGGTCCCCACAGGATGTGTTGGGGAGAAGGGTCCTCCCGGTGCCTGCGGCCCACCTGGTCCTCCTGGTCCTGGGGGACACCCAGGGTGTCACGGTGCTCCTGGCCCCCCCGGTCCTCCTGGTTGGCCTGGCACAGATGGAGCCTGCACTGAAGGAGGAAAAGGAGAAAATGGAGTCACCGGACAACGGGGACCCAAAGGTAACGAGACACGTTGAGTCTATAGACGAGAACAAAGGATAAAGAAAGATAAAAATTAAATAAAACTTGAAAAGAGCGTCATAGGGAGCCATCTACGTTAATGATGGGATGATAATGATGTCACCCATCAGGTATGTCTGTAGGATGACATCATCCATCAAGTTTTACCGTTGAGGAGTTGAGGAGACCGCTGGTCGGGTCCTGTATGAAAACCAGCAGGAGATCTAACCGCTGTGTCTCTCTGTAGGTCCACAGGGCTTTCGGGGTCCTCCTGGTCCTCCAGGTCCTGGTTTTAAAGGAGAGAAGGGATCCAAAGGAGCCAGAGGATGCCGAGGACCACCTGGTTCCTGTGGTGACCCTGGTCCTCGAGGCCAGCCGGTCAGTACTTCCCATGGTTAAAATCTGAATCTGGACGTAGATCTGAACCCCTTAGTGAGTGTCTTTAATCCACCTGCTGTTGTTGTTGTTGTTGTTGACGACAGGGTGAAGAAAGACCACCAGGTCCACGTGGACAGAAAGGCCAGATGGGGGACACTGGTGTCACGGGACCAGTTGGTAAGACCTCCAGTCAGGTCACCAGTGTACAACTAAGTATTACTGCAAACTAAGAGTACTCACATGTAAAAAAACGGGCCCAAAAATGCAGAAAAATGCATTTAAAGTTGTTTTTTGGGCTGCTTTGTGGACTCTGGTCTTCTTTTCCAGGTATGATGGGGGGCACCGGACCACCGGGGGACCAGGGCTCACCAGGACCTCCAGGACCAGCTGGGCAGAGAGGTAACACACTGACTCACACAATACTAATGTTATTACAAATACTAATACTAATACTATGAGGTCCTCTCCTGAATACTTCCCCCTGCAGGCCAGAAAGGGAAGGACACACACTCAGAGGTGATTCAGGTGCTTGGAGACCAAGGCCCCCCTGGAGGAGAGGGAAACCCAGGACTGACAGGACCACCAGGGGCCCAAGGAACACCTGGATGTCCAGGTGAGTCTGGAATAATATTTGAGTCCCATATAAAGCTTCCTCTGGTGGACAGACTATGCAATGCCAATGCTCATAAAATGGTTGACCGTCCATTTTTATTTAATTTTTTAAATGCTAATTTAATCGGAATAATTTATTTGTCATTATAAATGATTCTGACGAATGAATATAAAAAATAATTTAAATCGGCAATTATAAATGCCGATACCGATATATCGGGAAATGCCTTAATATAATATATATATATAACAGGGCTGGTCCTGGTTCTAGGGCGGAGTGGATCCTGGTTTAAAAGCAGTGCTGTGTTGTTCTGCAGGTTTAAAGGGCTTCATAGGGACCGTTGGTCCCAGAGGACGAGATGGTCTTCCTGGACGGAAAGGGGGTCGGGGAGACCGCGGACCCCATGGAGCAAAAGGTACGAAACCCGATCTTCTGTCTTCTGGCTTCTGTCTTGTCTTCTGTGGACATCTTTGCATCCAAACATCCACATAATGACATAGTTGTCCTCATGTTGTCTTCATGTTGCCCTCATGGTGTCTTCATGTTGTCCTCATGTTGTCCTCATGATGTGCTCATGTTGTCCTCATGTCAATTTGGACGGGAAGTCAACACAAGGGTTGACCCAGATCTGACTTTACGTTGACAGGTGTCGCAGGTTCACGAGGTCCAGTGGGTGCTAAAGGTGTTGCCGGGATACCGGGTCCCTGCAGAGACACAAATGAGGCCGACGGCTTCCTGTTCACCAAACACAGCCAGACCGCCTCAATCCCACAATGCCCTGCAGGATCCACTCAGATGTACAGCGGCTACTCGCTGCTGTTTATCAACGGGAACAACCGCGCCCACGGACAAGACCTGGGTACGTATAGGGGACCACTAAGGTCTATATAAAGAGACTTCAGATACAGTATTAGGGACCACTAAGGTCTATATAAAGAGAC
>NC_048409.1:30003223-30005498 GCF_013103735.1 Etheostoma cragini
AATAATAATAATAATAATAATAATAATAATAATAATAATAATAATTATAATAATAATAATAATAATAATAATAATAATAATAATAATGTTTATAATAATTATAATAATTATAATTATAATAATTATTATAATAATAATAATAATAATAATAATAATAATTTTAATTTTAATTTTAATTTTAATTTTAATTTTAATTTTAATTTTAATTTTAATTTTAATAATAATAGTAATAGGGGGAAATTACAATTTACAGTGTGGACGTTGTCCCTCCCTGATGTGAGGAGAGTGCAGATTTGAGTCGCACGTGCAAGTAGCTTCACGGTAAAATAATGGACCTACTTAACGACCATGGTTCACTGCTAGCTTAGCTACAAGTTAGCATCAAACGCAACAAAGGCTGTCAGTTGAATGGTGTTTTGAGCTAACGTTAGCATCAATCAACCATAGCTAGCCACAACGTTTCTGAGAGGATTCCCATCTTCTGTTATTGTTCTTAATGAGAAAACTTTATTATTTCATGGATTTCACTAATGTATGACAGTTATGTCGTCAAACGTTAAATTCTGAGCATGAGACTCACATCGGGCGGAGACACACTCACTCACTTAGCACCTGAGATCTATTAGGTCTTTAGTCCTCAGGGCTCACCTTGGGATTGGGGCTTTCTGAATCATGTGAGGTGTTCTGCTAATTCTAGTCTTAAAATCTCCTCAGAGAAACATAAACATGTGTGAGTTGACCTTTGACCTTTGACACTGTTGATGCTGGTGTCCAGGAAACCGGAGTGGGGGCCGAGGGGTCAGGTCAGCCTCTGGTCTCTCCCGGATCCTGTCTGGAAAACTTCCGGAAGATTCCCTTCATCGAGTGTCACGGCAGAGGAACCTGCAACTACTACACCGACTCGTACAGCTACTGGCTGGCAGCGCTCAACCCCAGCGACATGTTCAGGTAATGTCAAAACATCCAGGGACGCAAAACGTTCAGGTATGAGATAGGTTCAGGTACGACGCACCTGGAACACATTCAAGTACACAAGGTTGTTTTCATCATGTTCAGGTAATGTCAAAACATCCAGGTATGCAAAACACTCGCGTACGCAACATGTTTAGGCAAACATCCGGGTATGCAAAACATTCAAGTACACAAAATATTCAGGTACGCAACACGTTCAGGTACGCAACACATTCAGGTACGCAAAACATTCAGGTACACAAAATATTCAGGTACACAAAATATTCAGGTACGCAACACGTTCAGGTACGCAAAACATTCAGGTACTTGAAACGTTCAGGTACGCAACACGTTCAGGTACGTAGAACGTTGATGTACGCAACACGTTCAGGTACGCAAAACATTCAGGTACGTGAAACGTTCAGGTATGCAAAACATTCAGGTACTTGAAACGTTCAGGTACGCAACACGTTCAGGTACGCAACACGTTCAGGTACGCAACACGTTCAGGTACGCAAAACATCCAGGTACGTAAAACATTCAGGTACTTGAACCGTTCAGGTAAGCAACACGTTCAGGTCAGCAACACGTTCAGGTACGCAACACGTTCAGGTACGCAACACGTTCAGGTACGCAAAACATTCAGGTATGTGAAACGTTCAGGTACGCAAAACATCCAGGTACGCAAAACATTCAGGTACTTGAAACGTTCAGGTTAGCAACACGTTCAGGTAAGCAACACGTTCAGGTACGCAACACGTTCAGGTACGCAACACGTTCAGGTACGTGAAACGTTCAGGTACGCAAAACATTCAGGTACGCAACACGTTCAGGTACGCAACACGTTCAGGTACGTGAAACGTTCAGGTACGCAAAACATTCAGGTACTTGAAACGTTCAGGTACGCAACACGTTCAGGAATGCAACACGTTCAGGTACGCAACACGTTCAGGTACGCAACACATTCAGGTAATCAAAACCTTCAGGTACGCAACACATTCAGGTAATCAAAACCTTCAGGTACGCACAGGGGCGTAGCACATCATCCTGTAATGAAAATGGGAAAAATGATACAGAAATGATTCCCTATGATTTCCTAAATCACGTCGTAATCAGTCAAAATAATCACATTTAATATAATAACTGTTACAATTATCATTTTCCTCACATCGTGCAGCACTAGTGTGTTTTATTCTATTGTTTCGATGATGTCTCTACTCTGTCTGTACTGTAACAACTTGTGTGTGTGTCTGTGTGTGTGTGTGCATATGTGTGTGTGTGTGTTTGTGTGTGTGTGTGCATGTGTGCATATGTGTGTGTGTGT
>NC_048409.1:30005598-30007712 GCF_013103735.1 Etheostoma cragini
CACACACATATAGACACACACATATATACACACATATACACACACACACACACACACACACACACACAGACACATATAGACACACACATATATACACACATAAACACACATACACACACAGACAGACAAACACACACACATATAGACACACACACACCTGGTGAAACTGGAAATGCTACTGATGATAATGCTACGTATACTAATACTAGTCCTACCACTGTTAATAAATACTACTAGTCCTACTACTGTTAATAAATACTACTAGTCCTACCACTGTTAATAAATACTACTAGTCCTACTACTGTTAATTAATACTACTAGTCCTACTACTGTTAATAAATACTACTAGTCCTACCACTGTTAATAAATACTACTAGTCCTACCACTGTTAATAAATACTACTAGTCCTACCACTGTTAATAAATACTACTAGTCCTACCACTGTTAATAAATAATACTAGTCCTACCACTGTTAATAAATACTACTATTCCTACCACTGTTAATAAATACTACTAGTCCTACCACTGTTAATAAATACTACTAGTCCTACCACTGTTAATAAATAATACTAGTCCTACCACTGTTAATAAATACTACTAGTCCTACTACTGATAATAAATACTACTAGTCCTACTACTGATAATAAATACTACTAGTCCTACTACTACTAATAAATACTACTAATCCTACTACTACTAATAAATACTACTAGTACTACTACCGATGACATGATGTAGTGAGACGGGTTCCCCATTGTTTGCTTCCTGTTGTAAATACTCTCCTCGTGTACTTGTTAGAATATCTCAGATACTGTGTGAAAACCTCTTGTTGTGTTTTGTGAATATTATTCCTGAGTTTTAATAAAACTTGTTTTTCAGAAGTCACTTCCTGTCGGATCCCGTTCATTAAAAGAATTTAAATCGGCCGAAAACGTCACGTTCAGTTTGATTCCACGTGATAACTAGTCAATAAATACTATTAATCCCTCGTTCATGATCCAAAAGGAGTCTTTACATTTCAAATTAAAAGCCTTTAATCAACGTTATGTCGTCTATTCGACCCTTTTGTGCCTTTCCCCCGATGTTTTAGTCACTTTTTCAACGTTTGTCGACTTTTTCTGAGATTTATGATTTTTTTGTGTTTTTTCCCCCAAATCTTTTCTTTTTACTTTTGTCACTTTTGTGACATTTTTGTCACTTTGTTTGAAATTTGTCTTTTTATTTTTTATACAGTACTTTAGTTACTAGTTACTTTTAGTTACTAGTAACTTTTGTTACTAGTTACTTTAGTTAGTTACTAGTTACTTTAGTTAGTTACTAGTTACTTTAGTTACTAGTTACTTTAGTTACTAGTAACTTTTGTTACTAGTTACTTTAGTTAGTTACTAGTTACTTTAGTTAGTTACTAGTTACTTTAGTTAGTTACTAGTTACTTTAGTTAGTTACTAGTTACTTTAGTTACTAGTTACTTTAGTTTCTCAGCTACATTCATCTGAGTTTTAATAAAACTTGTTTTTCAGAAGTCACTTCCTGTCTCATTCTGTTTATTTATTTAGAATTTAAATCGGCCGAAAACATCAAAACTAGTCAATAAATATTTTTACAGGAGTATTAGTACTTTGACTGTAATGGAGTATTTTCACAGTGTGGCATTAATACTTTTACTGTAATGGAGTATTACTACAGGAGTATTAGTACTTTTTACTGCAATAGAGTATTACTACAGGAGTATTAATACTTTAACTGTAACAGAGTATTTTCAGTGTGTTATTAGTACTTTTACTGTAATGGAGTATATTTAAAGTGTGGTATTAGTATTTTTACTGTGACGTAATATTTTCAGTGTGGTATTAGTACTTTTACTTTATCAGAGTATTTTCAGAGTGTTATTAGTACTTTTACTGCAGTACAGCGTCTGAATACTTCTTCCATGTTTAAATACAGTTTTCCAGTTTGATTCAGACGAGGACGTTCCGTCCAATCAGAGTGTCTCCTGTCATCGCCACGGTGACGTCACTCGGTGACTCATCATGGAAAAAAAACTCATCACTTTCCCATCATGCCCCGTGTGTGTGTGTGTGTGTGTGTGTGTGTGTGTGTGTATGTGTGTGTGT
>NC_048409.1:30007812-30008238 GCF_013103735.1 Etheostoma cragini
CTGTGTGTGTGTGTGTGTGTGTGTGTGTGTGTGTGTGCTCATTGATTAGTCCAGCCTGACGGACCCATTTACCTCCACCGGTGCGTCTGATTGGACAGCCCACAGCGAGCCGTTCTATTGGTCGCCTCCTCTGCGGAGTTGACCTTTAAACCCATTAAAGGACTGTTTCACGCATAAACACATGTTGTTTATCTCAGCCGGGGGGGACAGGGGACAGGGGACAGGGGACAGGGGACGAGGACAAAGAACCCGCTACCTCAACTTCATTACATTCAAAACATGAAACTTTATTAACAGTAAAATCAGAAGATACATAGAAATAAGACAGGGAAAACGTCCACTACCACGTATTAAAACCCAGAGTTAGGACCTAACAAGAGACACATCTGTAATCCTCCTAATATTGGAGGGGGGGGGGGGGGGGGG
>NC_048409.1:30008379-30009066 GCF_013103735.1 Etheostoma cragini
CCCCCCCCCCCCTCCCACCTTCCCCCCGCCCCTCCCCCCCCTCCCCCCCATCAGACATCCGTTTCACACCTAACCTCATTCAACAACTCTGTGAGGACAGAAAAGACAAAAGGTGTCAAGGACTCAGTTCAGTTTACATTAGTGAGAGGGTTCTTTAAACACACACACACACACACACACACACACACTTACTCAGCAGTGTTTAATGGGAGTCAATGTTTGCTCTCTCTCTCTGAGCTCCATTAAATCTTAATTAGACTCTCTGTTCAAACACTGGAAGCTGCTGCTGCTGTTTACACTCTGATCACTCCCCCCCCCCCCCCCCCCCCCCCCCCCCCCCCCCTCGCCGTCCTGCACGCCGGGGTCTGGTTTAAGTGAGCGAGAGGAGGCTGTCCGGCACGTGCACGCTCACCGCCGAGCATCGTGCACTCTCCATCACTGATGTTAATGTTGTTTTTAGATAACTGAGTGAGTTAAATTTTGGTTTTGACTTTTTAACCCGGATCCCATTTTCTTCATGTGTCTACAGTAATAGATATATAGTATGTATATAATTTATTTATATAATATATAATGACTTCATTCTGTAATATATTACAAACAGGAGTGTCATGTAAATAATCACTACTTTTAGTGTGTATAGAGCAGCATATCTCCACCAGACTCCATGTAAATAATCACTACTTT
>NC_048409.1:30009166-30010179 GCF_013103735.1 Etheostoma cragini
CCCCCCCCCCCCCCCCCCACATGATCACGTTGTCTGGTGCTGAGGGCTGCTGCTGTAACCCGTGGCAACAGGCCGAACCAATCGGCTGTCAGGAACTGACAGCAGCTGTCGCCACGGTAACGTTGTTGGACAGGTGTGAAATGTCCCGTCTCGCGTCCCGCCTCCTCCCGGGCGGGTCCTCCGTCTCCGCTCCTCTGCAATGCATTGTGGGAGAAAAGTGTCCATGTCCAGATGTAGCTCATTCTGCACGGGGTCAACATCTGGATCTGGACTTTTCTCACGTTGTTTTTGTCCCTTCTTTCAACACTTTGTCCCTTTTAAACGTTTTCAACACTAACATTCAAAACTAACTTATTAACGTTAGTTTTACATTATTTGGGATTTTATGGTCAATAAACCTCATTTATAGGAAATTATCCCTAATGTTTGAGTTAGAAAAGCAGAAATTAGGAATTATTGAGACTAAAATTAAAGGAATGGATGTTGATGATAATCACAGACTGGAATATGTCAACTTTTACTCAATACTATTTCAAAAACACTTCCATTTGTTTTACAATGCTATAAAAATGAATAAGACGCCCCAAAAAGGACAACATGAGGACAGCATGAAGACAACATGAGGACAACATGAGGACAACATGAAGACAACATGAGGACAACATGAAGACAACATGAGGACAACATGAGGACAACATGAGGACAACATGAAGACAACATGAGGACAACATGAAGACAACATGAGGGTAACATGGGGACAACATGAAGACAACATGAAGACAACATGAAGACAACATGAGGACAACATGAGGACAACATGAAGACAACATGAAGACAACATGAGGACAACATGAGGACAACATGAAGACAAGATGAGGACAACATGAGGACAACATGAAGACAACATGAGGACAGCATGAAGACAACATGAGGGTAACATGGGGACAACATGAAGACAACATGAAGACAACATGAGGACAACATGAGGACAACATGAAGACAACATGAGGACA
>NC_048409.1:30010279-30012196 GCF_013103735.1 Etheostoma cragini
ACACACACACACAAACAGACACACACACACACACACAAACAGACACTCACACACACCCCTCCAGCGGGATGATGTCAGCAGAAGGACAGAGGTCAGAGGTCAAACTGCCATCAGGTGCTCTGGACCAATCACAGAAGAATGTCTGATAAACAAACAAAGCCTCTTGCTGCCCAGCGTTATCTCCAGCCTCCAGGGCCTGGGCCCCGGTGCATGCTGGGTAGGAACACTGAGGCCCGGGGTCAGTCTGCAGGTAGATGATACAGAGAGGAGTGGGAGGAAGAGGAGGAAGAGGAGGAAGAGGAGGAAGAGGAGGAAGAGGAGGAAGAGGAGGAAGAGGGGTGTTTTTGAAATAGTATTGAGTAAAAGTTGACATATTCCAGTCTGTGATTATCATCAACATCCATTCCTTTAATTTTAGTCTCAATAATTCCTAATTTCTGCTTTTCTAACTCAAACATTAGGTATAATTTCCTATAAATGAGGTTTATTGATCATAAATTCCCAAAATAACTGTTAAACTAAAGTTAATAAGTTGGTGTTACGTAGTGTTGAAAACGTCAAAAAAGGGACAAACATGGGAAAAAAATGGATGATTTTAAAAACCTGAGGGTTAAAGTAGGAAAGAGGACCGAGAACATGAATACTATGATATTATACTACTACATAATGCTGTTACCTAGGAAACCTCTGGTCCCAGCTCCTTGGGGGGTTCTTTCAGGATGTGTGTCTCACCGGCGTGGACCACCCTCCACCACGTGTTAGTTAAAGATTTAATAAACATCATGAGTAGATGTACATAGTACTACATAGTAGTATGTGTAGATGGATGAAGTGATGTGGATGTGGTCTGATGGCTGGTCTGGGAGGCTGTGTGAGGACCGGGTGGAGGAGACTCAGGGTGGGGGGGGGGGGTCCAGTCCCAGAAGGTTTCCAAATAGTTTCCAGACCCCCAGACGGGACCTAGAGGAGACCAGAGGAGAGATGTGCACCAGGAAGGGAAGAGGGGGAGGATGGTTGAAGGAGATGGAAAGGCAGGGGGGGCCAAACAGTCAGAGACAGGAGCCTGGCTGCAGCGCGGTAGATGGAGGTCTGTCTGGTGACTAGAGGGGGGAGGGGGGGGGGGGGGGGGGGGGGGGGGGGGGGGGGGGGGGGGGGGTTAGGTGTGGCCCTGCTCCCGAACCTACGTCAACAAATTAAAATGTAAAACTCCATCTTCTCTTTCAAATGTTTCCATCAACGCACCTTTAAATTTAACTCAGATAACAACTCCGAGTACTTGTTCTGGATGATATCGAGCTGCAGGAATAATTAATAAGTCATAATAAGTAATATCCCTGCATTTATATTACTGCAGTTATAGTACTGCAGTTATAGTACTGCAGTTATAGTACTGCAGTTACAGTTCCGCTGTTATATCACTGCAGTACTATAACTGCAGTTACTACACTGGAAATAAGTCTGGGTGCTTCACTTTGTCATCTTTGACTATTCATGTATTTCATGTTGTATACTTAAGTTGTCAAATAAAAAATCTAAGAAATCCTCCTTACTCATCAGAACCTAACCCACTCGGGTCTGAAACCAGGACATCCAGGAAGTATAAAATGGATATGCAGTACATTTCATACGCCCCATGACTGAAGAGACTTGTTGCCATAGAGGGTCATTTGTCCCCCCCCCCCCCCCAGTACTCAGAAGCCCAGGTATATACACAGCAAAATACAGATATACGCAGTACAAAACATATCCATGAGTGCAATTCATTCTTCTCCCTAAATTACGTCTAGTAGTTATACTGAGATCAAATCTAGAATAGGAAGTCTCACATGATGTGGATTCAGGACAGAGACAGGAGACAGGGTGTGTTCAAGAGGGGACATTAAGGAGGGTACAGAGATTAAAACTCAACATGGAGGA
>NC_048409.1:30014637-30016557 GCF_013103735.1 Etheostoma cragini
CATGTTGTCTTCATGTTGTCCTCATGTTGTCTTCATGTTGTCTTCATGTTGTCTTCATGTTGTCCTCATGTTGCCCTCGTGTTGTACTTGTGTTGTCCTCGTGTTGTCCTTGTGTTGTCCTCATGTTGCCCTCGTGTTGTCCTTGTGTTGTCCTCGTGTTGCCCTCATGTTGTTCTCGGGTTGTCCTGGTATTTTTGTGCTATTTTTGTGTTGTTTTTGTGTTGATTTTGTGTTGTTTTTGTGTTCTTTTTGTGTTACTTTTATGCTATTTTAGTGTAATTTGTGTTATTTGTGTCTTATTTTTGCGTTTGTGTCTTCCAGGACATGTCTCGAGCCTCGCTGGCCGAGCTGCTGCTGACCGACCTCCTGCAGGTGGAGAACGAGGCCCTGGAGGAGGACTTCCCTCTGGCCGAAGGGGACCCCGAAGACGTGCGCATGGATCTGGAGCGAGCCGCCGCGGGGGGGCCGCTGCTCGCCCCCCGAGAGAGGAAGGCCGGCTGCAAGAACTTCTTCTGGAAGACGTTCACCTCCTGCTGAGCGCCTCCTCGTCCTCGTCGCCCCCCCTCCATCTTCATCGCTTCCTGTCCAGGATCTGTTCGGGTCCGACCATCGTGATTAGATCGGACGCCTCGTGTAGACTTTTCTGATCTGAATGTAAACTTGATTAAAAGTATTTTTAATTGTCAGTTTGAATAAAATCTGTTTGAGAAAAACGCTCGCTCGTGTGTGCTGACGGAGGAGGAAGAGAGGAGGAGGAGAAGGAGGAGGGGGGGAAATAAAAAGCCTTCATCCGGTTGTTATTGGAGCTGATAAAGCGGTTCATTAAAAGCTGCGGGGGGGATAGCAGTTATTGAGGCTAATGAACTCACGGGACGTCATAGCAACGAAGAGAGAAATGATTTGGCTTTTAATTGATCACATAATAAAATCAAAAGGTTAAAATATCACAGCTGCTCCGACTGAACGGTAAATCACACTCTATTTACTGTTATAGAGATAAAACAGAAAGATTATAAAACAACAGGCAGCAGGAGACATGTTGTCAAATGTGCAACCGAGACCAGTGATTAGTGGCTGGAACTAGAGGTCGACCATGTGGTTTCTCTCTGGTCGATGCCGATCTTTAGAGATCAGGGTCAGCCGATGGCCGCTGCCGGACTCTAGAGATCAGGGTCAGCCGATGGCCGCTGCCGGACTCTAGAGATCAGGGTCAGCCGATGGCCGCTGCCGGACTCTAGAGATCAGGGTCAGCCGATGGCCACTGCCGGACTCTAGAGATCAGGGTCAGCCAATGGCCGCTGCCGGACTCTAGAGATCAGTCAGCCGATGGCCACTGCCGGACTCTAGAGATCAGTCAGCCGATGGCCACTGCCGGACTCTAGAGATCAGTCAGCCAATGGCCGCTGCAAGAACAAGATCTGCAAAGCACAGCTACACTACAGAACTGGACAAAACCCCCAAAAAGTTTTGGGACTCGAGACATATCTGTTGTGGTTTCTGTGGTCGGTGAAGGTTGCTGCTGGTCCAGACCTCCTCTATGGGGACGGGGTCTAGATTTGGGAGTGTACATGGAACTGGAAATGAAGTTTGAGAGCATTTTCAAATCACAGTCAGGTCTATAAGTGTGGGTGTGTTTGTGTGTGTGTGTATCTGTTTGTGTGTGTCTCTGTGTGTCTGTGTGTGAGTGCATGTGTGTATGTGTGTTTGTGTGTGTGTGTCTGTGTGTGTCTGTGTGTGTGTGTGGCAGCTGCTGCACTCAGATTAGCCGCTCCTTTCATTCATTAACTCTTTGTTAAGACAAGCTTTCAGGAATTAAACCTTTATGAGAGCTGTGGATGCCAGCTGAACGCACACACAAACACACACACACAAACACAAACACACACACACACACACACACACACACACACACACACACAC